>NW_019524615.1:392711-554456 GCF_002814215.2 Seriola lalandi dorsalis | reverse complement strand
CCCCCCCCCCCCACCCCCCCCCACCCCTTGTGTCTGTCTTTACAAAGCAAACCCTCTTGTGGTATTCACCAGTATTGCAATATGGAAATCTCGAGCAACGCCTGCAGTGGATTTTCAAGTTTCCAGGAGTTCTAAGAAGGTGCCATTGCACAGCACAGAGATCGCAGCCAAGAACACGGAGCCCAGGGAGTTCGCAGCGATACTTTTCTCTGTGTCTGAGGCTGAATGTGCATCAGAGTGAGTCATTCCCCTGAAATATGACTCGGTGTACACAGAGTCTGACAACAGTTCACAACCGTAAACACCAAGCTCTTTGCCATCCACAAAACAAGGCCACTCTTTGGAATGATGCTGATTAAAAACAGTACACAACTGTCAATGAAATACGCAATAAAATATCAAATCATCTCAGAATAAAAAAGTGCTCAGTGTACAGTTGCTCTCTCAGAGAGATCAGTGGCTGAGGAGGATAGTTTCCCAGCTTGTAAAGGATGGAAGGCCTTGTCGAGTCCGGTGGGCATCTTGACGGTGCAGGTATTTCAACCTTCAGAGTTCCATCTCATTTCCCAGCCTTCTCAGTGGGAATGTACTCAGTTTCACCTGACGACACCTGAGAGATGCGGCGTGTGGAGCCCCACAGGCGACGGGAGAATTGTCCTGAGCGAACCTGAGACGAGGAGGGGAAACATGTTAATCTTCACTTCAGGGCTAAAATGGAGATGTTAGACTAAAGACGCTCCATTACCATCTGAAAAACCTGGTTTTCAACTAGTATTTAGCATATGATTACGCCCCCACCCCCCTCACACTTACACATACAAACATACACCACCACCCCACTCCTTCATCTCACACTTCATCTCACTTCATGTCCTGGTTCTCACCTCCTCTGGCTTCCCTGCCCCCACCACAATTAACTTCCCGTCCTCTAGTCCAACGAGGATGTGGTTGCACTCTTTGGTGACAGACACACTCCTCACAGGAACCATCAAGGCCAGGGGAGCTACCGAGGCATCCAGACTGTCAAACATAGAGGAGTTAGAGTTTCTGCAAATGCTGAAAATTGGCATCATTATGTTATATCATATAGTTTTTTTTTTTACCTGTATAAATCTCGTATGTGGAGGCTGCCCTGCATGGTGCCCAGGATGACATATTCAGACACCAGGTGGAGAGCAGTCACCTGCTCCTCCATGCTGAAGGAGGACAGCAGGCAGCCGTTTACCGAGTAAACATAAATGGAGTACTTGCCCTGTAGGAAGACGTAGAATTAGCACTGGCATAAGCAGGCTGAGAAACTTTGTTTGAGTATAACTGTGTTTGCATATGAATGCTAGTATACTGGATGTATTCATGTACCTTCCTGTTGGAGCGTTCCTCCAGCGAGGTCTGTACCACAATGTGGCCTTCCATGCCCACCTGGAGCTCAGAGATTTGGGCGGGTACACAGCTATTACCGGGAGGTCGCAGGGTTCGCAGGAACTGGCCTCGTCGGACAGTGTGCACTATTACAGTCCCGTCCTGACACAGTAAATGTCAGAGTGAGGGTCAGGTTTGATTCAAACCAACAGTGAAAACTGCACCTTTTGTTGTTGTTTTTTTTTTTTTTTTAAGTTTCCCACTGCAAACCAGGGTTTTCAAACCATAAGCCACACAGTGAGAATCAAAATAAATAAAGATCAAAGCTCCTATAACTACAACTAAGAATGACAGACTTGTATCTTGTATCTTCTCTGATTTTAATACCAGTTAGGATGAAAAGCTCAAAATGACAGCCAGACAAAACTGTGGTTTACCCACTGTTCATTTTGTTGCTTTAAGCTTTAAGATGGCAACATTTGTCTCCTCATACCCATAACGTTTGTGTTTTGTGGTTGTTTCCTGTGGATTAGATTAGATTCTCACTTCTAATGAGCCACATCACATTTTGCTTGGAGAAAATCCAAGTAGGATTTTCAGGCATCTTATTGAACACAATTTTTCACACCCACACAAACATGCAGAACTGGAGCATAATGCACTCCAGAGATTTAAAAAAAAAAAAAAAGGCTTATGAATTATCTGCCTACATTATATTAAATCATTACTTTGATACTAAGTGTCGAAATGTCAAATCAATATGCAAAACCCATCACACACAATAGGTACTTTGTGTCCAGCAAGTGTTTATAGAGTGTGACACCTCTGACCTTTGACCCTGAGAGAGCCATGTCCAGTTCAGTGCTGATGGCCACACAGGTGACCTCCTGGTCATGTCCACAGAGTACCTGCACCGGCCGAGGAGACAGGCCGCTGGAGAAGCCACCCTGAAGGACGAAGGAGTATCCATATGTGAAGCCATGATGGCTTTGATGGCAGATTATATTCATGCACATGTGAGTGACTTATTGGATGCAGACAGGGATCTATGAAGACGTTTACCTGCTGTAGGACCTGCCACACTATACAGGATGTGTCCCTTGAACCAGAGATGAGGTAGATGCCACAGAGATCCAGAGCCAAGCAAGTAATGACGTCTTTGTGGAACACACAAAAATACAAATAAATATGCAAAACTTAAACAAAGCTTGTATATTAAAAGTTAAACATACAACAATAAGAGCTCACCAATGTGCCGGCAGATCCTGCCAACCAGCTTGCCCTTGCCCAGTTGGGTGACGCGGAGACTGCAGTCCCAGTGTCCTCCGCTGAACAGCAGACGTCCGTCGTTGGACACCACCAGCACCTGAGCGCTGATCTCCACCCCGGGAGAGAAAGGCCCACTCAAGAAACGCTGTGTTCTGCAGCACAAAGCAGGGTCGCAAAAGATCAAAGCGAGTTAGAAACAAGAAGTGAGAGCCAGGCTATGGCCTAGATGCGGAGGAGATTTATAATCACAACATAAAACTGTCATGACATCTGCAAATTACAACCTGCATGAAGCCCCAGTGTTCAAATGCTTCTCATCCTGATTTATTCTCTGTTTATGTGATCCACGTTCAAGATCAGGATAAAATAAGATCCATTAAAGCAAATTTCAATTAATGAAACGTGCTTTGAAGCTTCACAGACAAGAAAAGGATGCCAAGGCAGATGTTACGCTTCCATCCAACTGTCAGGAAGATTTTATGCATCTTTTGAGATGCCGAAAAAAAAAAAATAAGTGGGATATTTTACACACAATAAATTCAGGGGTCCAAAGTCAAGCTTTTTTTCATGCTATTTATCATATGATATTTTAATGTGAAATAATATGCTCTGAGGGCACTCACTTGGGATTAGTGATCGTGGGGTCCTTAGTGAAGGTGAAGTAGTTGGCGATGTTTTTATCATACGGCAGCCAGCTATGCGTTCCTATCAACCCGTTTGAACTCACAGTCACCTGGAGAGAAATAATGACATGGTATGAAAATTACGAACCTCAACAATTAAAAAATGAATATATTTTTGCTGTCATGACTGCAGCCATACCATTATGTCTGAGCCCTGGATGATGAAGGAGCGATTCTGGCTCTTTGGTACCACTGCCTGGACCAGAGGAACGCCGTCACTCACCACCTGAGGCACACACAAGCGCACACACATGTAAATATTTTTATTTTTTTTTTAGAAGTAGAATAATGAGATCACGATGAGATTTCAAAGCATTTTAGGCCCCACCTCGACAAATGACCGCAGTTTCTTGAGCTCCTCAAAGATATTTGGGGGCATAGTGTCCAGGCGGGCCTGCCGCCTGGCTGCGTTCTCAGCTGACATACGAGGAGGATGAGGCTCCTGGGTGGAGACAGGAACATGATATGTTTATCTTTTTAAACTCAACATCACAGAGTTTTGTTGATAATGGAATCTCAAAAAGGAGCTGTGAATTAGACCGGGAGCAGCACCTTAAGGAGCTGACAGGGTGTCTGTCCGAAGTTGCTGATGATGCCTTCCAGGGCCTTGCGCTCGTTCTCGTTGGCAATTGCATCCAGATCTACTGCACCTGCAGAGAGGACAAACAACAAGGAAGAATGATTTTTTTTTATGGGACACAAGGTGCGGAAGAAAAAAAAAAACTGAAGGAAATGTTGCACTTTTTTTTCTTTCATTAATAAGAAAAGGTATTCACTCTTGCCTTACCTTCATAAGTGCAGTAGTAGAAGACATTGAGTGCATTCACTGCCTCTTCACCTCTCTGCTTGCAGCCAAAGATCAAGTCAATCCACTCATGGAGGTGACTGGACACATGCTCACATTCCTAGGGTCAAACATACAATATGCTGTCATCTTCAACGCCTGCATGATTGGCAGCCAGTGTGAGTGTTTAAGACTGTGGCTGTTTGTGTGGACTCACCAGGGCTTTCCTGTGTTTCCTGATGAAGTCTTCTCTTGATGTGGCCCAGCGAGGCAGCAGAACATCCGTCACGGAGTCCTGAGATATCTGCAAATGTCCCAGGTCAAATCCTACAGCAAGCAAACATGCATTAGCTTCTTTATGTCAACAATATATCAGCGATGCAGCTAAAGACAAAACACATCAGATTCATTTGCTTTAAAATTTGACCACAGGTATAAGTGCTGCTTACCGTTCATGTTCTGCAGGAATTCTGAGAAGTAGAAGAACTCCGGGATGAGCTCTTTGACGTCAGCGGGACTCTCCATGCGAGCCTGCCAGGCGGCTGCCACTGAGTGGAACTGTCTGTCTGCACAGTCGAACCTACACAACGACACGGCATACCAATGTAAGACCAGAGATCAGCAGGAAATACTTAGAAATATCATGCACGGGTCAGTGTTCCCCCCTGCCACTCTGCAGCTGGATATGCAGGGTGGTGAATGGCTCCATGCGGATCATGTAGTGCATGACTCCTGCTGCATTTGAGTAGTGTGTCCCATAGTGGAATTTGTCAATGGTGCCTGTTGAGTCTTCAAAGCTCTCATACCTGGTGACAGATGCAGAAAGATGCTGAAAATTATAGATTCTTGACATTGTCCAAAGCATTTTGCTGCTTTGTAGTGTGTAATTGACAGTTGGCTGGTGATGCAGCCACAGTCACATTGTTATACAACCACTCACTTTTCTCTGACATTCTGTGCATGGCGTGGGTTGACCACACCTATGGGTTTAGACAAGTCCCTGAAAACCGATGGGTCCTCGAGATCCAGAACAGAAGAGGTGTAGTCACACAAGACCCAGGGGAACTGAGGACAAAACAAAACAAAAAAAAATGCAACATGATGCCGCCTCACACTGAAAGCACATCACCTTTTGCAATAAAAACACTGTCAGGGAGAGATGGTGTGTATTTACCACAGGGTACTGCGACAGGTCGTTGTAAGTGCGTCCAGCAATGGTGTTCAGTTGCATCAAATACTCAAAATTGGAGATTTCTCTGTATACCCATTTCTGTTCAAGATATCAACAACAGATCAGGTCAAACACAATCAGAATAAGTAAGATCTAATAAGTTTCATAGAGAGGACTGTATTAAATAAACACCTGTGTGAGCCCAGATGCCTTCAGCAGCTCTTGGGGGGAGCGGGAGCCGAAGTAAAACAGGTTGGGAGGCCGCAACCCCAGGATCCTCGAATATACTTTGTTTCGTACCTGAAAGGAAAAACATAGTTTTGTTTTTTTTTTTTTTTCATACCACCACATCATTTAACAAACATGTATTATTTAATTCTAATTAAATTTGAACTGAGCCACACCTTCTTCCTGAAGTTGATGAAGTAGTGAGCCTGATCTATGAAGAACAGCTCCAGTGCAGAGCGGCGCAGGTTGTAGCGCCTCAGATGGACTTCTCTGAGCTGAGACAGAGGCCTCTTGAAATCGAACCCGATTCCTGAAGGCAGTGATACTCATTACTCATTTTTTTTTTTTTTACAGAACCCTTTGTAGACCAGTGGAAAAAAAATGGCAAGGTGTGATGTCTGTGATCACATATATACTATATTACCTTCCTCCGTCTCCTCTTTCTCACTGCTGCCATCATAGAAGTAAAGATGGTGTGTGGTGACCTCCAGACGACCAGGAACGACCGCCACAATGGTGATGAGCTCACAGTCTTCCGACAGAACCAGTTTTTCTTTCTGGCTCTCATCTTCTCCCTCCACCCTGAAAGCAAAGAAGATGGTACACCTTAACATTTCCTGCACCGCATTTGCAAATACCAGATACATTATATTCAAGGGGCGCCCGTTTGGTGAAATTTAGTGTTTCAAAACTCGTCGCCCGGGTCCACATCAAGTGAGTTTTTTACTTTTAGTTTATGGCCAATGGAAAATATAGAAGCCGAGAAGATCTGCGAACTAGCCACTCACTTATTATCCAAAAAGACGAGGTCCTCTTCTCCTAACTGATCATCCTCCATGTCGCTCACTTTTGCTTCCTTTGCAACAGCCAGTGGGAGAGGTTCAGAGCTACGAGGGCTATCAGCTCCTGAAAATAAATCAAAAAGAACACAGCACGTCTTCAGAGCACCATTCTGCTTAAATGACAAAAGAAAAAGAAAAAAAGGAAAAGAAAAGTTAGTATCTTTGTACTCTGTGACATACCCATGTTGTCCCTCAGCGCACTGGCCTCACTGTGAGTGTCATAGTTGTAGTTGGGTACAAGTTTGAGACGCATCTTTGAATAGGTCTCTGCATTGGACAATTTCCATTTCACCTCTGGTTGAACTCTGTCAACAAAAAAAAATACAGCAAAAGAAAAATTAGAATTGAAAAGCATAAATAGATGTTGGAGGCCACTGGCGGTTCACTGTTTCCTCTTGGATTTGTAAATGTGAATCCTTGGCCAGAGAGTATTTTCAACAATAACTGATTGAGAGTCAGATGCCATCATACCTGTTGGCCCATGCTCCTCTCTCACTGGTCAAAAGCCTGCGGAGAGCTCTCCAGTGCTGCCACACCACCCCCTGCTGGCTGGAGCTCTGCTTCTGCCAAATGAGGTACCTGTTGTTTTCACTTCTGACTCGCTTCAGGTAGGGGTCCACGATCACTTCCTGTTTTTGCAAAAAATAAAAAATAAAGAAAAATAAAGAACAGTCAGAAATATCAAATCAGTAACCTGTTAAAACTTCTTCATATCATGCATGAAGCCTGGAAGTTCTCTCATAACCTGAAACTTGGATTTGCTGTCAGATCTGTCTTTGTCCCGCTTAAAGGCCGTGCTCATCAGGTCATCGAAGCAGGAGTTCCAGAAATTGGACATGATGTCGTGGCTCCTCCCAAATGTGTCCAGCTCGTACTGCTCCATGGTGGGCTGGACCTAGAGGAAGATTTTGAGGAGGAGAGGACGTACATTCAGTCACACACAGTTACACAAAAATGTCACGGATGACACAATAAAGTCAAAGACTAATGCATCTGTTGTGGTCCTTGAATGTGGATTCTAAGTGACGAGGCAAAAACTGAAAAACACACATTCATAAAATCACTGCGAGTCAAACACTCAAGAAAGAAATGATCAAAATTAAATATAAATCATATCAAATAGAAGCTGCACTGGTCATAACTTGTCTTTCTTTTTTAAACACAGGGTGGCTGATTTTTTTTACCTTCTGCCACCACAGGACCTGAAGGATGAGTAAGTTAGATGCATGAAAACAGGAGACAGGAATGGCATCACACTTCCCCATCTGACTGACAGTTCCCCTTTATTTATTTATTACATTAGAAGAGATGTTTTTACAACTGCTGCACTGTCTAAACTCATCTGTTGTTTTTTTCCTTCCCTCTTACCGTCTCACGTTACACGCTAAGAACATGAAGCTGTATAAACATAAATACATCGGCTAAACTACTTAAACTGCAGACACATACACACTTAAGACATACATGTGAGAAATCAGCCTGGTCCAAACTATCAAGGCAGCCAATGTTATGCCATGCTGGCTAATGTATTGCGGGATCCGTATACAAAAGTAATCTAAACAAAACAGATTTATGAGCATGCACTGTCACACAGAGCGATGATAAATCTGCGCTCAGCTAGTGGTGAGTGTGTCTGTTTGGCATCAGTTCTTAAAATATCTCAGCTTCGAGTTTGAGCATAAACTGATCTCTGCCTAAAATACATCGAAGGTCAGCTAGAAAACATTTGGGAGTGTAGCGCTGTTTCTTTTTTTTTTCCTTTCTAAACTTGTGATAGCTTTTTTAAACTTTGCATTAGATTTCTCAGCCACCCAGTGAGATGTAACTGGTCACACTGGGAAGAAAGATTGCAAAAATCCTGAGTGTACATTAATGTGATGAAGAACAGAGCCAGCAGTATCTGAGAGTGGAGGGTTGATTATACCGACTCAGTCATAACAAAAACAGGAGATGGAGGCTCTCTAGAATCCCTAAACAAAAGATAAATGACATTTTGATTTTAAATGCATTATATCAGCCAACACACTGACCTGCTGCTGGTAAAACCCCTGCCACTCCAGCGTGAGACAGTAAACCTTCAGGTCCTGGGCGAAGGTGGTGCTGCCGTTGGTGATGGGCAGGTTGGGCAGCAGGTTCTGGAGGGTGATGGGGTTGGCATGCTGGTCGAGCAGGGTTCGCACAATGGGCACCAGCTGGGAGAAAGTCTCTGGGTGTCCACAGTTGGTGCTGTCCATTACACCTCCTGGCCACAGGGGGGCGCCCAGCTGCCCCAGTAGGAAGCACACCTCCTCCCAGCTCAGACACAGCACAGTCTGGAGCAGGCTGTGGAGCTTCACATAGGCCATCACACACACCTGAGGAGGGGCAAAAGGCAAATAACTTACTAACTTTATAACTGAGAGTCTATCCTTTAAAAAGGATATGATAAACAAACATATATGTAATGGTATTTTAATTAGTTCAAAAGTCCTGTATGTAAAATTATACTAGTACAGACATCCAGAGTATCAGAAATATGTACTACAAGTATCAGGAGTAAAAGTACTCCTTTGGTAGCAAATTGGACCCTGGCTGTTATATATTAGTATATATGATATTATTAGACTGTTAATACTGATGAATTAATTCTACAAGCATATTTACTTATGTACATAGGTTGAACTTTTTACACACGTTTCAGTGGTTTAATCTATGATTCCTCATCATAATCTATGAGTGGATTAAATCTTTTGTATGAGAAACCTCCGTCTGCAAAGTAACTCAAGCTGTCAGGTAAATGTAGCAGAGAAAAAAGGACAATCTCACTCTGAAACGTACGAGAGTCTCAGTAAGAAGTAGCGCACAGTCCCTCAAAACTCTACACAAGTGCAGAACTTTAGTAAATGTGCTTAGTTAGTTTCCACCATTGGATTTAATGTAGCTATGTCAGTATTTCTTTTATTCTAATCTCAGTTTGTATTGTATATTCAATCTACTAAAGTTGGTTTATTTCCAGGACACCTGCAGCTGTTACGTCCGGGTGCAATTAAGTGAATCTATTCCAGACCTGACATTTGGAAAAACAAATGGCCATGGGCGGAGTTGTACTACTTTGGAGATGAACGCAACCAACAACATTTGATGGAAAGCCTTGTGTCCAGTTCATTTATGACCGCTCCCCCAATCTCACAATCTAACAACGAGCAGCAGCAGCAGCAGCCATAACTCTGAGAGGAGCTGCCCTTTCATACAGAACACTCCCTCAGAGGAATGACTGCAATGTCTTTGAAAAGAAACCCATAGAAGGCTTGGTATTTCTTGGTATGGCTTTATCTGAGTGCACATATCAAGTTAAATAAATTCTGCAACCCCTTTAAATTTATTTCCTGCAAAGTTCAATCTTGGGTTGTGAAAGACATGAACAAGGAGAATTTTTTTTTTTTTTTTTTAATTTATGGTTGGTGTACTGGACAGGACAACTTGTGGGTTCTGCTGACCTGCGAGTGTGGCTGTTGGATATATCCGGTGATGATACGTAGGCCGATCTGAGCCATTTCCTTCAGTTCGGTGTTCCCGGGGCTGCCAGGGGTGCTGTGCCATGCCTGCAACCTGTCCAGCAGGTTCACCACCCCCTCAAATATCTGCAAGACAACAGCTGTCAACAAAGGACTCAACATAAAGGTTAGACCTGTTTCCACACCTTTTACAGCAACCTAAAGCCATTCAGTGCATTAAACGCAGCTTAGCCTGCATTGAAAAAGATGCTACCTCCACCCAAACGTGACTCTCCACCCTGTATTAACTCGAGTCAGGAAAAATGTCTGCTAACGTTAAACATAGTAACTGACAACAACCACACCCAACTGCCCCTGCTTTGTATTAACAATAATAATAATAATAATAATAACAATAATAATGTAATAACTGAAGTCACTGATGCCTTTAACAGCCACATAAAATGTTGTTAATATTAATAATTAAATTACAGTACCACTTTCCAACAATGTAATCTGACATTAAAAGATTTGTCATGTTTTTAAATAATTCTATTTCATAGGACCAACATAAAAAAAACATTTTCTTACAGGTTTATTTGTAACAGTTTACCATCATTAAGTCAGCCAACAGAGACGATACGGCCAAATTACATAATTTCCTGGAAGAAAACACCCATGACTGTTCTGCACACATAATTTCATAATGTCTTCCACCAGCTCAGTTACTGCAGAAAACTGCTGCATTGCTTTTTGGCAAAAAAAAAAAAAAAAAAGGAAATATTAAACTAATAAAAAACTAGAGTAGATTGTTGCTCTGGAGACCGAGCCTTTGAAATTCATCAGCAATTTAAATTCCGCTGGTGATGAGTATTTTTAAAAAGCAAACGTGCAGCTCTTAAACAATCTCATGTGTTTAATCCATACAAAAAGTGAAGTGTATAAACGACAAGTTGTGGTTTTACAGGGTTTTTAATGTGCTGAGTATTATTAATAATTAATAATGAAAATTAATAATGAGTATTCCTTTGCTGGGAGCAGTCTCGGTCTTTGTGCTAAGCTAAGCTAACTGCCTGTGTCTTGCTGCACTACATAAGTTTTAAAGATGAGACCATTTGGACTCAAGATAAGGAAGTACATAAAAAAACTGGTGTTTTTACAGTCAACCAGCCAAGATGGAGACAGGCTTTCAGGAGCAGAAGAGAATGTGTGTGTGGTCCATACATCATGTGTTAGCTGAGGTATGTGGCATACCTTTTCACTCCACAGCGTGTGGTTGTCTGTACCCTCAGCAAATAGGAAGTCCTGCAGCAGCCGGAGGAGCCGCACCAGACTGGGACAGAAAGGCAGCGACACTCCCTGGGCGTCCCTCAGGTCTGACAGAGACGACTCCAGCATCATCTCCAGCAAACTGGCACACAAACAAACCTTGAGTAAATGTTGTGCTAATAATTCTGAACATTTGGACAAAAGGTGTGGTTCAGTTCGTGTTTTTATTGCGACACGGGCTCAGTGCAGATGGATTGTGTTTGTTCTCTGAGGAGAAATAAGTTTGAAACCATCGTCACTGACCTGCGTTTGATGTCATCGGGAGGGCGGACCAGCTGGCAGGATGAGCCCAGTTTGGTGAGAACAGAGAAGACCTGTCCTCTCTCCCTCCACACCACATCCTCCGGTCCCTCCGCCCCACTGCCGATCCACAGCACAGAGAAGACGATGTTGGTGAGGAGGTTGCACAGCTCCTCCTCAGGGGTCTGCTATAAACATAAAAACAACTCAGTCCCAAACTCACACAGAAAAGAACTGAAATAGTACACACATCCAAAATTAAAAATTAAAAAAAAGAAGCAGCTATACCTGCGGGTTGGACGTATTGGAGATCGTGTCTCCAGTCGGAGGGTCTGTCCCATAGCTTGTATCATCCAGCACGTTGGACAGACTGGAGCTCTTCCTGGGTCTGAGCGGTGGAAATGGTTTGCAGTGCTCCAGAGGAGACGGTGTGTTTGTCAGACTACCTGCAGGAGTGTGCGCGCCTGTGTCTCCCATGCCTCCTAGCTCCAGATCTAAGGGTGATGTACCAAAGGGAGAGAGGGGCTGGTACTCTCTCCCCTCTTCATTGGGGCAAGACGAGGTGATATCAACTGCATTGGAGATGGAGGATGAGTGGCTGCCCTGGTCCACCGAATCAAACGACTTAAAATGGAGGGAGCTGGTGAAGTTTTTCAGCGGGCCTCCTCCTCCACTTGGAGGCGACTGGGATAAATCAGAGAATCCCTCAGAGATGTCCCGCTGGCCACCTTCATCCTCCTCCTCCTCATCCTCGATGTCCTGCGAGGTGCGGTAGCTCAGGAAGATGGCAGGGCGGGTGTCCTCTATGACCAGAGACTGATCCCTGCGCAGCGTCGGCCGATAGTTTGGTTCAAAGGAGCCACGGGTGCCGGAGTCTGCGATGCTGGCGGTGTGGGACTCGTAGGACTCTTTCACATAGAGTTTGGTGAGAACATCCTGCCAGCCGGGCTGCTTAGCGAGCTGCTTCACATAATCCTCATTGGAGTAGATCAGATGAAAGAGCTGGGGCGATATCAGAGAGGAACAGAGAGAGCTTGTTTTCATTACTGAGACGATAAATATGCTGAGGATGAAACTCCCTGTGCCAGTTTTAGCAGAGCATGAATCATGTGAGCAGACTGACCTTGCGACAGACGTCCAAGCGGACGGTGAGCTCAGCTCGATGGGACAGACAGACCACAGCAAGGAGGTCTCTGAAGTTAGGGCTGGCATCTGTGGAGCAGCAGCAAATCTAATTTCATCTTCAAGTCCATGAAAAACTATTTCTTAATCAGCTTTCTGCTATAAATAATGAGATCTTTCATAAACCCACTTATTACTTTCCAAAATTAGAACAACACTGGTACAAAAGATTTCAGTATTTGTGATTTTTCTGCTGTTCCTCATCAATTTGAAACTATACGCACTGATCAGAATTCAAGATAATCCTTTCTTTTACACGTCTGCTATCACCGAATCATTTCCTGAAAGTTTCCAGTACAGAACTTTGGTAGAAGACTGTTCATTTAATATGTTTAGTTGGTTATGTTGAGTTCATAGGCAGCTGCAGAGGAATTACTTGAAAGAACTGCTCAGCTCCACTTAAGCCAGAGTAAATATGAATTCATTATTTATTTATTATTGGAAACTTTATTTTTCAGCTGTATGCTTGCCTGTAAACTAATTTCATATGTTTGCAGGTTGAGCTGACCTTTCATTTCAACAATCTTTGTATTTGACCACAAATTGGTTCCAAATTACAGTTTTTTTTTTTTTTCAGGAAACGTCCTTGGAAATTATAAGAGAAATTAAAAGAAATTTACTGACCTTATCAAATCACAATGTGATGACTGTTGGGTTGTTTACTTATGTTCCCCTGGCAGATACCACTTTCAATAAAATCTAATCAAAGCGTACCCACACAGTCCGCATGAAGGAGATGAGTTTTAAATCATTAAATGAACTAATTTATGACTACGCATGTTTTATTTCCTCTTCAACTTAAATTTGGATTGTTGCTTATTCAGTGTTTAAAAGAAATACTTAGAGGTTCACAACTTAAGACGTTTTTTCATCATTACCTGTAGCAAGGACCTGCTCATACAGACAGCGCACGGTGTTCATGGTGACGGGAATGTCTTCAAGGAAACAAACCAGGCCAAGGTAACCGAAATCCTTGAGCTTAATGCGCTGCTTGTTGCGCTCAGACACTCGCTCGCTCTTGAGGATTTTGTATAAAACCTGCAACATCACAAGGAAATTGTGAGGGTTTTTATTTCTGTTTCGCCAATATATCACATGGGAGTTTGCAGGCAAATATCTGCTGAGTGATAAGCCTAAGTATTTTAAGAAGAGGTCCACTCAGGTTATCTCACCCTGAACACCCTCTCTCTGGCCTCGTCTCCGAATCTTGGAGTGAGCAGCAAACAGTAGAGTTGCTCCACGCCCCACTCCAGCAGCACGGCCTGCACATGCTCACGAGGAGGGCTGCTCCTCAACAGCTCATACAGCACGTCCAAGGCCCTCACCACCTGATTGGGAGAGGAGTGAATCATCAAGATGGGGGGAGATGTGAAGGAGGACAAGGTTAATACAAAGCACAAAGAAATATGTCTTTAGGAGGTTGACATTTTAAGTGGTCACTAAAAAGAAAAAGAAAAAAAAGAGTGGATGATCGGGTTAATCGAGGTAATTTGGGGATTGGATGGTGAAGCATCATTCTGAAAAGGTCAAGTGATAACAAAACTCCCAACAGAAACAGAGGTAAAAGAGATAAGCACAACCTGCTGCTCCTCTCCTACAGTCAGAATGTAGGCGAGGACACTGTGAAGCTCCTCTGATGTCGGAGACTTGAGGAAGTCTTGCAGCAGGGCGAACAGAGAGGTCTGGATTGTTTGCTTCTCATCAGACAGAGAGCTGCCATCTTTCTCCCCACTATGACCAAAGATAGAGAAAAGACATAAATTATACAATAATATAAGAACAAATATAAATGTTTAATAAACACTAAACTGCAGTAAATTTGTTTGGAATCTCTTCATATACTTTATATTGTAGTGGACATCTGCGTCTTAATTTGAAACTATATTGTGGAAGAGAGAGGTTCACCTGTAGAACGTCCGAATGGTATCCAGAATGTACTGAACCCCGTACTTCCTCTTCATGCGCTGCTTGCCTTTGTTGATCACAGACGACAGGTACTGCACGTGGGCTTCGGGGGGAAAAGAATACTTTTGTCATCTCCCTTCAGGTTGACATTTAGAAATGCCAAACCAATATGAGAGCTCGTGCCCAAAGAAGAGCATTAATTTGCAAAACATGACGGTGAAGTGCAGCTTCAGGCACAGATTCACTTATAATCCTTGCCACAGCTTGAACTCGAAACATTAATGTATTCTACCTCTGCTCTACGGTGCTTTTAGCCTCCTCTTACTCCTTTCAGTCTTTGTGTCCCTTTTTATATTTATATGCACGCCAAACAGCTTCGGCAGACATTAAAAGGTTCACAGGTGTGTTACAAGACAACACAGGGGCTGCTTGTGCCTTACCCAGACAAACAGCGAAATGGCTTTTAGTCCAGATGCGGAAATCAAAGAGCAGGTGCTGGTAGAGTTGCTGTAGGAGTGGGCTGTTGCCCTCATTGAAAACCTGCTCAAGCAGCAGCTGACATGCCATTAAAACGTTCATATCCATCATGCTGCCTGGAACCTGCAGAGGTGAGTGGGAACAGAGAGTTACAGTGTATTTGTGTTGAAGTATGTTTTCATTTGTTTGGATTTTTCTGTGTGCTAGTTACCTACTTTGATAATTGTTTAATAATTCAGTTCATTTTTCCAGCAAAAAAATCACTGGTTCCAGCTTCTACATTGTTAGATTTTAGTTAATTGAATATTATTGCTCTGAATATTTGGGTTTTTGACTGTTGGTCGAACAAAACAAGAAATTTGAAGACGTCAGCTTTGACTGTAGGAAACTGGGGTGGACATTCCTCTGATGTTTTATACACCAAAAGACCAATCAATTTCTCATGAAAAAATGCAGCCTATTAATCAATGATAAGAATAATGTGAAGTTCCAGCCCTCCGGTCTCAGCCAAACCTGGCAACCCCATGCAATTATAAGAACTCATTTTCATTACAGGATGCTCAGCGTCAAGGTCACATATAGTATTTCAACATATCCTGTCAGACAACCAGTATGTCTGTGCTGCACCAGATCGATACCTGATTGGCTGCAGCCATCAAAGATTCACATCTATTAAAATTGTATGACAACTTGAACTTCTGAGCTCAAAACATACGTTATCATGAATCTGAAGACATAATTTCTACTACAGATGCCTCACTGAATGAGGACAACACTGATCTTTGCTTCAGAACCCTTTGGCATTTGTTCTAAATCAAAAGCTATGTAAGTTTGTCTTTGATGTGGCTCAGCATCAAATACAGATAACGCTGTCTGCATCACCGCATCAAAAAGCTAGAGGATAACTAGTTATGGTTGTTTGATACCCATTGAGCAGTTTTATTAGCGGGAAATCATGAGAACAGGAACTGAGATCAGGAGTGATGACAATGCATCACAACTAACTCTTGCTTCCACGTTTTATATGATATGTAATTCTAAAATCAGTTTTAATCTATGCATGATTTTCTAAATTTCAATACATTTTCAAGCAGCAGATTTTGTGGCTGAAATCCTTTGTTCTCATTCAGGGACACCACGCAGTCTGACAAACTCTGCATAAATTCCCCCACATAAGCATGTGATTCTGCCATTCTGAAAGAACCACTGCTGTTTCTACAACACCATAACTATTCATTACGCTTCAATTACTTTGCAGCGATACAATGGAAAAGGTCAACTATTCCCTTTCAGATGCTTCTCGCAATTAGCTCCCACTTGCTGCGGTAAACTCACATATGCAGCACTTACTTTGCTGAGCATGGCTCCTATGATGCTCGGCCCATGGCAGTGCAACAGGCTCTCCTGATTGACAGGGTGATGGCGAATCAGGTTTTTCACCATCAGCAGGAAAGCAGCGATGCTGTTTCTCTCTAGTCTGCCCTCTGAGAGAGAAAAAAAAATAGGGCAAAACAACTTTTAAGATTTCCTGTGTTACCCACAGTTGTATTTATGCATTACAAAGCACTTTATTGACATTATCATATCTCAGAATGAGTCATATGTTGTGGTATTTGTCTCACTTCTCACAGAGAAGTTCCATGTTCCATTTACCTCATTTCATTTATCTCTTTTTTTACAGACTAATGTGCTGTAAGCTCCTGAACTGCAACGCTTCAAGCATGTTATGGCTCAGTATACCCATGCTGATTTTTAACCTATTAGTGCTGATTTCAAAATCTGTACTTTTCTGACTGTTTAGCGCTCCCTGTTTGTCCTTGCATCATGCCCCTTATGCAGACACTGACTCACTGCTACTCAAAACACGTTCAGAGTTTGCAGTGCACTGAAAATTATACCTAGCGTTTAGCATTTAGCATAGGATAACAACTGAGCGAAGGGAAGTAGGAAACACAACCTGCAGAAGAAAATGTACAAATGTGAGGCATGACCTGACCTGTGGATTTGTTCAGCGGCAGCAGCATGGCAGCGGGGCCTCTGGACGAGGTCAGCTCTGGCCCAAGCAAGTCTGAGATTTCCTGACCGCCGTTGTAAACCTGCTCAGCCTCAGACACCTGCTCAAGCAGAGGCAGCAAAACCCCAATACCTCCGACCACATTCACAACATCCTGTAGGGAAGGAAACAAAAAGGCAATGATACAGGCAATGTTTTTGTAAACAAGTTCACTGTATGATTTACCCATCACGTCTGAAATTATAATGTTTCATCAAAATTTTTCATTTCTAACCTTGATGTCCCAATTCACTACCCTGTGACCTGTCAGCCTGCCGTCATATTGGTGATTGGGAGACAGGTCCAGACATATCTGGTTCTTGAAGGCCTGAAGGAAACATATATACAAGCATGTAAAACAAGAATATTTTTTTGCTGGTGTTGTCAATAATTTAGACAGTAACATCAGTGCAATCCTGAGTTTTGGTGGGTCACCTGTGGAGTGTAGTACAGCAGAAGCTTGCTGTTCAGATCAGATATCTCTCCATCCGCTTTGAATAAGGACACGTGATTGGGGCCTGTGAGCAGAAAGCAACACGCAATCACTAATAAAAAATACAGGCACAACTGGTATTCTTTCAACTGTTTGGGGACAGTGATTTTCTTTACTATTGTTTTCCTATATATTTGATTTTCTGGTGAATTAAGAAAATGATTAAATATTCAATCTGTGCATTGTGTGCAACAATATTTATATTGTAGCAGAGAATGACCTACCTGCAGCAAACAGAGCTCTCGTCTGGGTCTGCTGCAGAGCCTCGTGGCAGATGAAGGCGGTGCCCAGGAGACCATCCAAAGATGTGGGTGTTCCCCACTCTGTGTCCTGCAGTCCCGCTGGGATGGTGTGCACAGGGGAGTCACCTGCAGAACCCCAGTGGCCTCCTGCAAAGGAGGCTGGGAAAGACTGGGAACGGATGAGGGAGGGGGCATGGGAAGGGAAGGCAAACTCGGGGGATGGGCTGGTGCACGAGGTTATGGGGAGGTTGGGGGAGGTGGTGGTGGTAGTGGTCCGGTGGCCTGCAGAGCCAATGCAGCAGGAGGTAAAAGGCTTCAGGATCAGGTTGGGGGTGGGGGGGGGGGGGAGAGACAGAGGAAGTTAGACTGACAGAAGGGAACTGCTCAGTAATAATATGATATGTCAATGGTCAGGTAAGTTACCTCACTGAGGGACGGAAAGCGAAGCTGAGCAGTTTTACGCTGCTCTCCATCAATGTAGATGGTGACCAGGTTCTGACCAAAAGGACGGCGGCCTGGGATGTGGACTATGGCCACTGAATGCTGTGATGAGGATGACATTAAAGAGCACACAGACGTGTGTCAGCACTGCGAAAAGCTAAATATTTGTATTGAGAAACCGGAGGAAAACAGTCTTTAATTCAACCATATTAATAGACCTCTTTTGTCTCTTGTCAGGAGGCACACGCTTCAAATTTCTTATAATAATTATGCTTCAAGGTTAGAGGCCCAGACAACATCGTTTGGAAAAATGGTGTGTGATTTTCTCTGTGATTTAAATCTATTTTTATTTGGGACAGGCTAAATGAGGACACATTTTGGCCAAAATCCTGGCTGCACTATTCAGTATGTGTTCACACTCACCCAGCGTGAGTCAGCTAGCGGGTGCTCTGGCAGAGCGACAGCCATGTAGTCTTTCTTAGTGCAAACAGCCACTACCAGCACACCCTCCATGGTGAAGAAGGCTTCAAGCCCAGTTCCACTAGCTGTGAAGAAACTTTAGAGAGAGAAAACAAGTTTGTACTATGAAGGTGGACACTGAAATGCTTGCAATTCATCATAATTCTCATCTGTCCTGTTTTTCTACCTGTACAGCTGCTTCCTGCGTGGCCCTTTTCCAATATCATGCTGAGCCCCTGTGCCGGAGTTGGCACGAGGTCTGCGGTTGTTGAAAAACTGTTGGTGATAGGAGGGGAACTCCATGTTGAGGCAGAGCCAAGCGTGAAAGGCAAACCCGCTGCCTGGCCAGCGTTGGACTGTGGGCACCATAATACCTGCCATAGGGGGCGTGAGATCAAAGTACTGCAAGGCACTGTCCTGGCCTTCTCTGGCTGCCATGGCCGAGAGCACTCGGATGATCCGAGTGCAGTAGGGGTGCGCCCTGCCCAGCACTGCGCCATTTTCCTGATCCACCCTGAGCAGTCTGAGCAGACTCTTCAGCTCCTCTGGTTTCAGACACAGGGAGCCCAGGTGCTGCAGGAGACCCAGGAGAGCATCTGCACATTGCCTGTCCAGACTCTGGGGCTGGGAGAGCACCTGCAGCAGAGCCCCCACCATGCCTGCCTCCACAGCTACGGTGCGACAGGACAAGGAGCCGCGACAGACGGTTGCCAGCCACTGTGCCACCAGCAGCTGAAGGTCCCTCTGACCCGACAGGTCAGGCAGCCACTGCAGGAGCAGCAGCAAGGGCTGGTCGTTACTAATGCCAAGGTGATGAGCATGGGCATGCTCACCCTCCACCGCCTGGAGACAAAGAGGGCCGAAAACAGAGAAGGCAGAGAATGAAAATAAGATATAGACATGGTCACATGACATGATTACTTCAGGTTAACTAGCACTAACACAGTTTAAATTGGAACAAGGTCATCAATAAGAGCAAATTGACTTCTACTGTCTCCGCAGTCAGCGGGGATAATGAGGAAATGTGCATTTAACCATGTTCATCAGCTCCTGCAGCAGCCTTTTGGTGGGTTGACCTTGACTCTTCAGCACATCAAACAGCTGGGAGTAGCCAATCCTCTCCTTGAAAACCTCCTGGGTGGGGGGAAGAGACAGAAATAGGCTGGAGAAAGCTGCTCCACGGGGGATAACTAGTTGGCACACTTCCATACATTGGACGAGAATACAATGAGATTTCTTAAATGAACGGAAAACAGCTTTCCTCTTCAGGCACTCATTTATTTTGGCATTGTAGGAATCATATTATGTTTAATAATGTGCGTACAGGGGGTGTGAATAATGTACTTTTAACAATGGCGAGCCTTACCTTTGCAGAGGGTGAGTTACTCATTATAGCTGTGAGGACTCCTAAAGCATGAACTGTAATACTGTCTGATCCTTTCTCCCAAACCTGCATCAAAATAAGGAGGTATAGATGATTGTGGCATTGCAGAGCTAAAAATGTGTATTAATCATGAGACCAAAAGCCCGACAAAGGTGAAGATTTAAACTGCACATGGCCAAAAAAAAAAACGAGTCAGTTTAGAGCATATCTTTCATCAAATAAAGGATTTCCTCCTCTGATTATCTGTAAAGTGCAAGAGGACATACAGTACACTTCTTCTTTTTTTTTCCACACCGCAAACATTGGAGCAGAATGGGTCAAAGTAAGTGAACTGCTGTACCAGTCACCAAACAATCGCATCTTTGTTAATTACTTAGGTCCCAGCATGCAAAAACCAAAGCCAACCACCAAAAGAAAGATTGAGGCGACCCCCCCCCAACTATTGCTTGAAATTAGGCAACATCAAAGCCCGGTACAAAAACCAGTCACACGACACAACAGCCAAAATACGAGGGAAAGAAGGAAAGACATGCGCCGAAAAAATGACCATTTCATGCACTATAAAAAAACACAGCATGCTCTCCTTGCCCAGTGTTGTCAACAGGGAATTCAGCCTCTAATTATGAATCTGATACATTAAACACTCCCACACAGGCAACGATTAATCCTGATGATCTGAATGTTGACTTTTCAACGTGCAGCAAAGCTATAAGCAGCTTTTTCCTTACGTTTATTTAAAGTTGGATTCAAGTGGAACAAACAATGGGCCCAAATAACAGTTAATGATATGTGACATGGGCTGTGAGTGGACTTGCATTCCAGATGCGACAGATAAAAAAGGTAACTCCAGACGACAGTTATCACGTATGGCCGCGCTACCTGCTTTATTTACAAATGAGCGTAAGTCAGACTTCCTGCCTAAAGCTTCCTGTTTAAATAGCTCACAGCATTTAACGAGTGGAGGCAAGGCTGAGTTTCCTGCTGACAGACCCATATCGACACCGAGTGGAGGGGAGGGGGGGGAGTACCTGGTCCACTCCGACCTCTGTGAGTAAATGTGTGGTGAAGTCACACACAACCTCATGATCCGGCCTACGCCTGTTGCTCTGAAAGAGCTACAGATACACACACAGGCGCGCGCACACACACACACACACAACACAAAAAGACAGACAATTAGACAGAAAGTCCTGGTCCTGGTCTCTTTACAGCTGCAGCGGGATACTTGTGTTGTGAGCATGTGAGCAAAACATCAGCTGGTGAAATGGATTTTTTGTTTTTGTGAGATTTCACACTGAGAAATTAGAAAGAGGTTAGGGAGCAGATGTGACATTAAATAAAAATGTGAAAGAGGAAGTAGATGGTGACAGACTGACAGTCACAAGTTGACAGAAGGGAAGATATAAAGAGCTGACAGAACAGACAGGTAAGTCTTAGATGGACAGGGGTCAGGGGTCAGGGGTCTGACCTTGCTGTTCTGAATGAGCCTGAGGATGTGTTCAAAGCAGTTGTTGTTGAGGAAGACAGCCTGCAGGACTGGTCTGTCAGAGCACTGCAGGATCTCAGGAACAGCAGCTAAAATTGACAAACAGGAGGATGTTGACTCATTTTATTTATCAGACTCCAGGGAAATTGAATATTCTCCACACTGCTTTACATCCAGCTAGACGTGAGACCTAGTGGACGTGCTCTTACTTAGCATTTGGCTCTGGAGCGAGATCAGACTGTCTTCCCAGCTCTGTCTGTCTTGCTGCTCGCTGATGAGCGGGCGGTTCCAGTTGAGGAGCTGGAAATAGCTCTCCAGTATCGTCCGGATCTCAACCTGCCGCTCCGCAGGACTGCTGGAGTGCAGGAGGTGGATCATCGCCGTCAGGCACTGCAAGGTCAGTCGCGGGAGCGCCATGTCCTTGGGTTCAGGGGAGGTCCGGCAGCACCACGCTCGCAAAACAGAGAACAGGTCCTCAACAGAGTGAGGGGTGATGGAGAGAAGGCCATTCTTCTGATTAAAAAAGAAAAATAGACAAAGTGACTCTCTGGTAATCACTTTTAATTTACGCTTGTAGTGTTTTATCAGATAGTGGAATAGTCACTGATGAAGAGGACAGATAGGCGAGCAGACCTTTCCTCCACTGATGACAGCACCCTGGAGATGAACCAATCTGAGTGTGAGGAACTCTGGGATCCGTTCGCTTTCAAGTAGACTTTCTGTGAAAGCCAAGAGTGGTCAAGCCAAAAGATAATGTTACACAGGACCAGCTACCAATTAACCGCAATACAGAAAAACATGAAACACAATTTTGCTGTCAGAATCCCTTTTGGTAATGCACGCTGGCACTGAACAGGATACACTGGTACAGAAAATGACTCAATAAAAATAGTCAAAAGTGCATGGTACAATGCCTCGACAAAATTCCTCTTGCAATGCCACCACCGCCATTCAGGGTTACATCACACAGAAAAGCCTAAGCCTCACTAATCTGCTAGGTATTACACAATTAGCTCTTAGCATTTCCAATTAAAGCATACTATCACGGTATAATCCTCCTAAAATTTGGACGTACTGAAACTTGTCCAGGCTGAGATTTCCCACATTGCTTATAGATTAGTGCTCGCTTCTTATAATTAGACATGTTGTGAAACTGCTGATTGAAACTGATAATTAGAGACTTGATGAATAATTACGTTTTTAACCCAAACCAAACAGACTGACAGAGTCACATGACCAGTTACTTTTCATCGTAAGACAGAGTATTTTGATAAAGGGTGATTTCCTAGAAAACAAAAAAGGCAGCGTGTTTTTCAAATCAAGTCAAATGTGTTTGGGCAGCGGCAGGAACAGTTTGATTCCTGTGGTATGCGAGGTCTGACAGAGATCAGAGTAGAGCAGTAGAGCAAACGAACGGGAGTGTCTCACCATGGAAGAGAGCAGGCAGCTCCTCTGGCAAGGCCAGCGGGGAGAACTTATACTTGTTCCTCTCCAGCAAGCTCACCTCCTCCCTGCAACACACAAAGCCTCAAGTCACCGCACTCCCACTCACTTCACGCCTAGTCAGTGTGCAACTGCCACTAATACTGCTGGCACTAATGAGTCTTGACTTCGTGGCTTAGAGGCAACAAGATGAGCTGTTACACATTACAAAAGGTTGGGCAAGATGCTAAATGCATATGGTAAGTCTTTTGGGCTTTGTATGACTAAATTCCACCTCCCACACACTCAGTGCAGACGATCTCCAGTGAAAACACACACACACACACACTCACCCTGCCAGGCGTCTCCTCCATGTCTGATAAGGGTCAAACAGACTCTCACACAGCACGAGTCCATACTGCACAAGCAACTGCAGAGAAGACTGATCCCCTTGTCCAATTTTTAGCTGCTCAAAACACAAAGTGTGGACACACATCCTCAGCACACATACACCTGTTTTTAACATCCTTTTTAACGTGTAACAAATACTTCACAATTCACTGCTGTTCAATAAAGAGAATGTCGACTGAACATCCACTTCACTTGTCAGTGTAAACTAGTTCTGTTAGTTCTTAATGAAGTAACCTACTATAAACAGGATCAATTCACTGTAAATAATCTAATCTAATAATCAGGACTAAGTAATCTTTGCATGCACGATATACTGAGCATGCTGTGGAGCTAAGCCGCATCATAAATCACTGAACTCTTTGACCTGTTTGAAAAACACTTCATACTGGCCTTACCTGTTCCAAACAGAAATTCAAAAGTCTGAAGGCTTCAAAAACAAAACCAGGGGTCTTCTCTGGGTCGATGTTCTCCATATTCCTAGAAGTAGAGAGAAATTTGTGCAGTTGAGTGTTAAGAAATTCTGTCTGATGCTTACCCAAGAAAAAAAAGAAGACAAACACAGTGATTCTACAGAATCTAAAGAGACTACTTCCCGACACCGAGTTGCAGCTGCTTTACACAATCTCCAGTGCAATTTCTGGAAAAGCTGAAACAACGTCTGTATTCAACTGCTTCCCTTTATCTCCATCTCCGTCATTGTCATGGTAAAGAACAGAATTTCTCTATTTTGTAAACTGAGTTTACATAAAATGAATATATATATATATATATATTTTCTAATAAAACGATAAGTGACTAACATCTATACTTGATTTCACACAATATCAGGACAATAAGGAGAGTTAGGACGGCAGTTCCACTGTGTAACATGTTACGATCATGATGATGAAGCGCACACACAGCAGACTGGCCTCTCACCTGCAGACTATGATGAAGAACTTGATGAGGAGCAGTGGGTGTGGGGTGCTGCTGTTTTGCTCGCCGGCGCCAGAGAGGTGTGGCGAACTGTGCCATGGCTGGGTGCTGAGGAACACCAGGACCTCTCTGGGGAGCAAGGGCACCTCTGAGCTAGACTCCTCCAGCCTGGCAGAGTTGGAGAGGAAGATGTGTGAAGAGATGTGGGAAGGGGGAGGGGAGGGCAGTAACAAACAGGCAAAGGGCGTTGTAATAGGGACTGTTGATACATAACATAAACATGTCAAAATGGTATCTCTACAGAAGGTCAGAGTTCATTCTGCTTTGGGGAATACAAACCGGTGGAAGCTTCTGGCTTTGTAGTTTATATAAAATAAATAACAGTTTCTACTGACCTCCGGGGCTCCAGTGACTGCACATCGATGAGCCTCTCAAAGGACGCCACGAACGCCTCCAGCCACTGCTGCAGGTAGCCCACGTCTTTCTGCAGAAGGGATGAAAGAACATGTGAATTCCTAAATCAACTCAACACCTCCAGGCATGCGCACAGAGCTAGTAAACAATACAGTAGGTGTAAAATGCGTATGGTTACGAAAGAAATTTCAATGGAGTATGCTTTTTGGTTGTGCTCAGCTGCTTTGCTACGAGCATTAAACTGGGACTGAAAACATAGCACAGACTAAATGTTGTGACCTGTAAAAACAGGTCATAACAGTAACAGGATGTTGCAAAGAGATGCAACTCGGAGAGGAACACATGAGCCAATTCTTTCCTTTTTCAGAACAGGGGGGGTTAAAGGAAACAGAATCAATATATTCCTTTGTTTTAAGTTCACATCAGTCATAAGTTCCACACATGCAGCAGTAAGCATACATTAACAACATTTCACCGTCAGCATGCTATTGTCTCTAAGAAAGGAATTCCTGCATTACTATGTCCTTATATAATGTCATTTAAGATGGCCACAGTTGTATGAGGATGTTTACAACACTTGTTATCATGGCTTTAATCTGCCTCTGCAGCGCAACATATCTTGCTACTCTTCACTCCTCACATCAGTCTCTCAATCTCACATCAGACTAAATAACACAAATGACGCACAGGTCCCGAAAGAAACAGAGTCAACTTTACATGGAAATCATTTTCCGTCTTTTTAATAGAACAGGAGTAGGACATCTAGAGATGTTCCCTGATGTACTGTGTTGTGGAACAACCTGAACACTTTGATGAGCTGAGTGTGCACGTAAGCACTGTACAGCAGCTTCTCCAGAGCAGGCGGTGTGAGGGAAGACATGACTGGTTTCAGACTGGCTGATTCATTGTACACAAATAACACAGCGTGAACAGCACATGGTATCGCTAATTCATCAGGTACTTCCCTGAAGCCAGCAGGAAAATAGATCAAAAAGGACTAATGTCAAGTGTCTTGTGGCTGATGCGTACTTTAAAGGCTGCACCATGAGAAAAACTTCTAGTACAGTGCTCTAACATACATATTGAGGCTATGTGTTGCAGCTCATTGCATGTCTAATATGCAGTTAATAGTCACAGTTCCTCTACTAAATGCAACATCGAAATGGAAAACTAATGCAATGTACTCTGAAAACACTGTTCGACTATGTCTTTTCTAATGCTGCATTCATTTTAAATGTACATTACCAAGTGGCATTGACTTATGAGCCAGTCCATCTCTCATTGTACGCAGCTGAGCAGGGTGCCAGGTTCTTGTGAACCCAGTCTCAGATGAGCCCTCAGTGTAGTCCACAGTCAGCAGCTGCACATCACTCCTACAACACCAGCAACGGCGTCCGACTCGCTCGCATCTAGTCTTCCAACATCAAGCAAACAACCAGGAAATGACATGTCACTTTAACTGAAGCTTATTTCCTTCATACTCTGCCTGCACGTCAAACCCCTTCCTCTTTTGGTTCTACTGCTGGTTGTGAGCAGATATGACCGTCGATCTATAAAAACAGAAACTGGTACAGTGTTTGTGAGCTGAGCAGGAGCTCAAACTGACTAAAATGTGATGCCTTGAAGCAGTGAATGTCACAATATAAGGACCACTGTATTTAATGGAGATAGCTTAGTTCATATACCTTTAGCCCATCACTGTACATTTTTTAAAACAAAATCTGATTTGTAAGTTAAAAAAAAATGAAAGAAAATAAAATGACATTAATCACACACATGCTGTATGTAAAAATCTCTGCATGTATTGTTTTGTGCCTCCAACATTATCAGGTATTTGACACTTGAGCAGGAGAGGCATGGACACTGAGAAATATTTGCAACATCCAATAAAATGTACAGTAGTTGAATGACTGACTCCTCCCTAACATTACTGAGGATATAATAACAACTTTTTATGATGACACAACTGTCCAGCGTGCAGAGGCTCCATCAATTACTACTCTTATCTGCTGGAATTCACAATGTACAAGGACACAGTCATTAAATGACGCTTTTTGGTTTACAAATGTGTAGGCTGTGAATACAGACTATATTTCTATATGCTAATATGCTATTAGTTTTCTAGTTTTATGCAAAAAGAAGTAAAAGTTTATCTGTTCCATGTGGAGCACAGATACTTGGGCGTGTTGTTTAGACACACTGAAGCTGGGTGGAAGTGCAACAGGTAGATTTTTAGGGTGTTATAAAAAAAGAAAAAGCAGTCACATAAGGGAAGTGAGACTGGTTTGCTATTGAAGAGTAAAACCAGAGTGAATACAACCCTACTTTGTGCATCCCTTGACAAATCCTAAAAATTCATCCTTTACAAAATGACTATTGATCAACACCTCTGAAGAAATCCAGATCCTTTGCTTGCAGTTCTATCAACTTGTTTCCCATGACGTTGCCAAGAGGAGCTAGCTCAGTAATTGGTATGATGTATGCTGGCAGAAAAAGGCATATTAAAGACACTATTAGAACAGATGTCCCAAACCAACTATGAAGGACCAGCCTCTATAAACAGTGTCATTTATCTCCGTGCTCTCTGCACATGGCCAAGCAGCTGTGTCGCTCTCTGCTGCTTGGCATTCTGCTTCGCTCCAGCTTCCTGCACCAGTGAAAGCAAAGAGCACTTTGATTTTTCTGGTCTGCCCTTGTGTTGGTAAACAGGGGAGACCGAGGCACACGAGGGAATTCAGTCACAGCGCTCATGGGACAGTTATAGTGAGCTTGCAGGGTTGATTGCGTTTGTTGTTGTTGTTGTTGTTGTTGAATCTCTACAGTATATTAAATGTGCATCAGTGGCTGAGATAAAGGCACAGCAGGGGTAACTGACAGCGTGGTGACAAAAAAAAAGAAAGAAAGAAAGAAAGAAAGAAAGAAAAAAAGCCAGGAAATATGAAGTGTTCTCTCCTCATAGCAAGCAGAGAAGGTGGTTTCACAGCTGCCTCCATGGGTAAAAATTGGGTTGTCACTGTGGTCCGTCTCTACCACTACAGGCTTTAATTAGTCCTTCCAACAGCCTCTCAAGCTAATGATCACAGGATAATCACAGACTGTTTCTCTGCCAGCCTGACATCTTACTGTATCCACGCTGCAGCCAGAAATGATGCCTCTTTGTGCCTCACTTCCGTCCGGTATCACAACATCTGGACGTTCTGCAGTTTTACGCGTGTGTGTGTGTGTGTCTTGGGTCAGTTATCTTTTGGCTGTGCACACTGTGTTGACCACAAGAGCTCTGTGCACATTAAGGCTTTCTCACTGCATCATCATGTTCAAGTCCCGCTTACTTCTGTCCAAGAGCACCCTGAATGTAGGGCGGCAACTAAAGATTTTCATGTTTTTTTTTTAAGATTATTTGATTAATTGTTTGTTCAATATTTCCTGGTTCCCACATTTCAAATGCGAGAGTTTGATGGTGTTTCTCTGTTTTTAATGGAACAAAAATGTAATACATCTGGATATTTTTTTTTTTTTTACAGTTCTTAGTAAACTGGTAAGATGAAGATATAACTTTGGGCTCTGGTAACTTTTTACCAAGACATCTCATTAAATTGGTCACAGTTTTGAACAAATGACTTATGACTCATTAACATGGAAATAAATTCTCATGGTAATCAGTGGAGAAAATAACCATTAGCTGCATCCCCACAGTTGGGATGTAATGAAACGTAAACATGTAAAACTGTTTTTATGCAAAGTTTTCATTTTAACAGTATCACTGTATTATGACGTCCTATAAGAAAAACCTTATTGGGTTTCGTCAGACACGATCTGACAAGTTCATGTTACTCCCTCAGTGATTAGATCAGACTCTTCTGTGTATGTCCATACCTGTCAGGCATGAGCATTCATGGTGGTCTGGGAAACATTCTCAGATATGAGATATAGAGCCCTGAAATAGTTCTAGTAAGGCTGGTTTCAACTCCAGCAGATGAGCGACACGGGCATGTTCTGCCCATTGCACGAGGGTCTTGATATGCACTGAGCATATCCTGGTATAACATTTAAACCTGCAAAAACCTGATAACCAAGAAGCATTTAGTGAATAAACATTGTATGTTTACACCGTCAAGTTGTTTATTGATCTATTTGATGGAATAAATGCATGTCTCTGGTTTTATTAATGTATCCATACAGTGTTATTATAATTTTAGGAAGAATCAACTCTCGGGTCTAAAAGGGAAGCTGTTCTCATCAGTTTATCCATCATTGCCTGCCTGTTCCTTTGGTCATTTGTACTGACAGTGTCTCATGTTGGGAGAACTTTTCGCACAAGATATAGTAGACACTTCTATACACACACACAATGGCTTTTCAAAATTTCATATCATTCCTGAACCTCAGCTGATCTAAAAAGCCTTGCAAAGGGTGTGTGACTTCTTGCACAATCGGAGGAAGCAGCGCTCCTTTATCACCAACAAGCCTGAGCAAGCTTAGCTTTCATATTGCAAATACTGAGCGATGGCTGACATGTGTCCTCAAAAATGTTGGACTCAATTGTTCTGACTCATCGCAGCTTCACTATAGGCTGTAAACTCTGAATGAAGGTGCACTAATCTTACTAGGATTTCATACAGATGATTCTAAAAAAAACAGTATGAAGCAAGTATAGGAAGAAGTTGGAAGAAAAACAGTGTTATCAACGGAGACACACAAGACAAAAATATTTTTACACATGAATTCAGATCTGTTACAGGGTGTAAAACAGCTGCCTGGGTGTGTTTGATGTGACTCATCCAGAAAGTGTCAGACCGTTGCCTCTATATGTAAAGGGTTGTTTACACACAAAAAGCTTATTAAATTGAGCTCAGGTCTCTTTTCCAGTTTGACTGATTTGCACTAGCCAACACCTACATCTGAAAATAAGGCCTGTGGTGTGAAGATGGGATGTGTCCAGTTAAAAAAAAAAAATAAATAAAGCTATTGTCTGTGCTGACTTGACTAACAGACAGACAACAAAAACATCACATACAGTTGACGTCCGTAGGAGAGGCAGGTGTTTGTTCCCTGAAGTGGTTCTGCTGCCTTTCTGCAACCTATTGTGTTTTTCTCATTCACATAAGGTGGTGACGTTTAATACTGGGCTCAGTTAAACCACTTTCCTCAGCCATCCTTTCTCGTTGCTCGGCAATAAGAGCAGGTCATTTGCACACATGCAAAATCTGTATCCAAGAAAGCTTGGAAATCTGCGTGTCGTTCTCTGGGGTGAATTTAAAAAAAAAAAAAAAAAAAAGAGGGAGAGAGAGAAAGAAAGTATTTTAAACTTTCTTCTTTTAGAGCCAAGAGGCATCTTAATAAGGAAGTGGTCTCTTACATAGAGATGCTAGACAGCTGTCAAGTCAGATTCAGGGCACACACTCACCCACACACACACACACACACACACACACCAGTGACTCTTTCTAGCAGTGGATTACTTGTGTCAGCACCTACAAACTTTTTTTTTTGTTGTTTCATAACTGAGAATGTTTTGCAAATCTAGATTTGTACGAGCAGCAGCAGCCCAGAGGAGAAGTAACTGGGTGGATTAGATACACACTTCCTTTGGGATCTGCCCAAAGTGACCACAATGACCACTTTGATAGTAAATGCTGCAGCGAGAGGCGATGCACTTCTTGTTCACTTTTGTCACTGCTCCATTTTAGAGCATTTTTTGAATTTATTCCATCTTTGACTTCTGCCCTTTCTTTTAAAGACTCTGGCTGTTATCCCAGATTGGGATTAAGACTAGTCCTGAATTAAAACAAAATTCAATGAGGTGATGAAAAATGTCCACGAGTAGACTTTATACATGTCAAGACAGCAGGTCTGCTGTGATGGTAGGAGAGGAGTCTTTGTCACCCACAGTGAACATACAGTACATGCAAACTTAGAAAAAAGCCTTCTCTTGTTTTTCTCTGTCCTCGGGCAAGGAAGCAGATTGCAAACACATTAAATAGTAATACTTAATTTATTCACAGCCACACGGCCTTCCTCCTTCAAGAAGAGGCGTGACATGGAAACCATGTGCAATAAGCCCTTGCCATGACTGTCTTTTCATTCTTATTAACAAGATGCTGTACTTTAACGAACAACCGGGGGATTGAGCTGCAGTTGCACCCACTGGGTGAAACATTTGAGACCAAAGCACCACATAAAACAGTTTGACACTCAATTTAGGATAGTGCCAAATTAGGTTAAGCTTTCTCACCACAGAGAGATGCAATATTGTTTTTTTATTTAATATGAGTCATAGAGGAAATGTGCTGCTGGGAGCAAAACCAAAACAAACGTTCAAATGAGAATATGGTGGTTCTCTTAACAATAACACAAGGCTCCATGACATATTGAAACATATTAATCCCATTATGCTGCAAGAATGTGACACGCTTCAACTAAGGGAGCAGGACAGGAGGGGGGAACAGGAAGAGGAAGTAGCCTCAGTAACACCTGCATCGCAGGTACAGGATTAATCACGCTTCACTAAGCTTCACATACGCTCACCACTGACTGCTTTCAACAGGTTAAAAGGCTCAGTGACACAGTTATAAGACATGATATGGTATCCTTCAGTGGTCTGCACAGGGCAGCCTCCACCATTAGGTAAACAAACAGCTGCTGTACAAACAGGCAACAACAACAAAAAAAAACCCAAAAAAGAAGACAACACAGGCGACTTCCTCATAAACCGTTTCCAACAAACGACAGAGATAGGACACACAACACAACGCGGCTGCACAACACATCACACAGACTGCGATCATGTGTCGATCGGGTTCATGTTATAAACTTCAGTCGGACGACCTGCTGCGACAACAGGTGTCACCGTCAGGGCTTCCGCACTTGCACTCACCTTTGTGTAATATAACATCCACAGCTCATACAGCCTTTCCTTCGATGCCATTCCGCCGCCCTTGTGGTTGCTCATTATCTGTCTGTTTCTGTTTGTTTTTTTTAAAAAAGCATCAAAGTGTAAAGCATGGTCAAAGCCAGGGCTGTTTGAAGTAGTTTCCTAAAGGCAGGAGGTGGAGTAGGCGGTGGAGGACGCGGCACGCTCCTGTGAACCATTCCTGCAAATTCGGGCACAGTAATCCGCACAAAAGTGCTTTTTTCCCCCTCGACACGCAAAGTTATCAGAGTGGCGTGGAAAAGGAGCAAAACATGACGGTGTGAGCGTGACCACGGTGCGATCACTGTCGAAACTGTGAAACCAGGAACAAAAATGCGTGGAGATGCATGTCTGGAGAAACACCCATGTCCGCATTTAGAGCAAGCTTGTTGCTGTATGATTCCTATTGGAGAGAGTTCCCACGGAAGCGACAGATGCCATCCGACCGAGACCGAAAATGACCGCTACCGCGTTCAGTCAATGGATCTGGGCAAGTCCTGTCTGTGTGGCGTGTGACGAGCAGGAGCAGGCGACCATCAACTGGTGTCTGTTTCTATTAACAAGGCAACAAATACAGTGAAGAGTTGGCTGTAGATCATGCTCACAGGTAGGCTGATATTCTTAAAGACACACACCCACAAACACACACACACGCACACGCACACGCGCACATACACACACACACACACACACACACGTACAGCTATATCCACAGGACTCCTCTGAGTGACTAAGGAAAGTCAGGAGCCTATGCATTAACTAATATATAGTCAAATGTATTTTTCAGTAAAATCTGCCAATTAAAATTTAAAAAAATCTCTTCCTAAACCTGTATGCAAATTATCACTTTTTTTATTCGAATTAAACCTTGTCATGTGCAATTTCTGCAAACTGGGGGAAAGAAGCTGTCACGTTGCACAGCAAGCAACATTCAGCACTGATAACATAAAGACAGGCAACCAAACAAACAGCTGAACTTCAGACTCTAACAGCTCCTTCTGATGGGTCCCGGTGCCTTTGTGGGCTGTTATAAATAATTACTGCACATCGTTATATTATATACCTGATGAAGACTGTTAAACAATAAACCAGTTAACACCAAGAGACCTCCACTGATAAAAGGAGTGCGACTCAGATAGATACTGAAAATAAAAGGGAATAGGGAATATAACTTAGTAATTTTCCTGCATTTAAGGTATCCAGTAAAAATGTAAACACATCAAAAGTAAAAAAGCTAATTTTGAAGAATTGTCCCTCTTAACTTATAAGAAGTATTGGAATGTTTTAGATGGTCCTGGTGGTGTCTGGTCTAACTCCATGTACTGTAACCCTATGGTCTTCACATTTCACACTTCACATACATTTAAATTCTCTGAGAAGAAACATCACATTATTCTTGAAGTACAAACAGTTGTATTTATTTTAAATAAATTGAATAATAAACACACAATTCTTGCAAGAGGTTTATGAGCCTAGTTATTGATGCTGTATACTGTTGGAGGATATTGACTAATGCAACATATTCTATTAGTTTCATCATGTGTTTGCCATGATTATGCATGTAAAATATCAGGTAAGGCGTCACTTGCTCAACATTATGCTTAAGCAGAAAGAAATGCACTTCATCTCTGGACATGCAGTTTGTCCTGTTATACTCTGTGGGTAGTTTACAGTAGATATCCTTCTCCTATATGCTATGGGAGAGACTGTATCGTAATCTATAGCAGGAGTTAGTTATGGGTAATTTATTGATTTATAAGTGTTATGATATTTAACCTTTGTAACATCTTGAACACACACAGGTTTGTGTTGTCACACACCAATGTCGGTCATTAGGAGGAAGTACACAGTGAAGCTTGAGGCAGCTGTATTACCATGGAGATGGCCTACATTCCTAACCAGGACCTGACAGTGTGACCATCAACAGGCGGGACAGTGTGACACTCTGTCCCATGTGTGATCTTTATTTACTTTAATATATAGGCCTGTTCACAGTCTATAAGTAGGTTTAAATAGGCTTTTAAAAAAAGCCCGTTAGCTACTGAAAGTTAAATCAATTGAAGCATTAGTCCATGTGCCAATACATCCAATAGCCCCCAACAGAAACTTATCTGTGCTTAAAATCTTCATAACCTAAAGATTTATTTTTAAATAATAATGTTTAAATTTCTATTAATCTAATCACTGATTTTGAAGGAATTAGTCAAACAAAACAAAACAATATCACATGATGAGGCAACAGGCCACTGCAATCGATGTGCTCGACGGTCGTTTTACATCCTCAGTCAGGACAACTAATGGATTTCAGAGAGAATTGAGCGGCGTGTAACGACAAACATGGAGCGAAATGTTGGGTCACTTCAGGAGCAGGCCCTCAAGAGAAAAGAGAGGCTAAAGGCACTAAGAGATAAACAACTTCATGTAAGTTACGTGTCTCGTGATGTTAAGCTTATGATAAATACAACATAGCCTGTAGAAAACGCGTCAAACTGTTAGTGAGGTAACGTTAGCCGACTTAGCTTGCAGCTAACGTTAGCACGGTTAATGTAGCAAATCGGTCTTAACCTAGGTTCGTTGATCTGTTGATGTGCAAAGAGATATTTAATCGATATCTAGTTCAAATTTACTTGCTATTAAAGTAGTAGTTGTAGTCATTAGTCATTCACTTTTGCCCATGGGGCCAATTTGCGAAGCTAACCTTTATGAGCTAATCATGTAGCAAAAGTTAATGTCTTCGTTTATAAAGTAATGTAAAGATCCTAATAAATTAGCATCCGTGGTTACCCTCTGTTTTGTGCCTGTACAGGTTTCATTGTGTTTATAACTTTGTTTTAACTGCCATGACAATGAAAATGCATCTCAGGTTTGATAAGGCCAGAATTGAAGTCATAATTCCTTGTATTTAAGACATTGAGTTGGTTGTTCTATAGTGCATTGAACAGTGAGGCCTTAATAACACGCTGGCCCAATCCCAATGTGCACCCCAAGCCCTATGCCCTGAACCCTCACAGACTTAATTGACATCACCTGGTGAGTGTTTGAGCGCGCGAGGCTGAAAATGGTACAAAGAGGAATGTGAAAGCACTTCTATCACGTTACCTTGATGATGCCAAAGCATTTGCATTCAATTGTGGGTTTGGGACTTTTGATTGTACATTTTTACTCCCTCCCTTTGCTCCCTGTTGGTAAGCAAAAAATACAATGTTGGATCAGATCTGGTCCATTTTGGGTATTTGGAGTTCATCATCATGTCATCATAGGACAAATAACTACACAGTTCTGGCTCTGAATCACCAGTGGGCTTTGTTTTTATACTGTCATTTACTGTCTTTGGTTATTCCCTCAGGCAAAGTCTGCAGAAATGCAGACTAATGGAAAGTGTGTATAAAGGGCTCAAAATGTCTGCTGGAGAGCCCTCATGTCCTTGATGGTTTGACAGTGGTAATGGCAATGGTAACTGCTGACTATCAGAGGTACAGAATAGACGGGGGCTGCAGGGATAAGAGCTCTGACCTTGTGTTTATGCAAGGAAATGTGTCTCTTGTTTGATATTTAATGAGGGATGTTTATCAGGTGTGAAAATAATCTGGGAAAGTCTGAGGTTATCAGTGAATTTCAACTAATCAGGTAATTTCTGAAGAATGTAACATTATATTTACAACTTTGTTTCAGTAATTAAAGTAGTAATTTCACTAAAGTGTTTTCCCACACAAGCCCAACAGAGTAGGATGTTTGAAAACGTCTTAACCATCTACGACATTGTGACGCTGAAAACAATAATAACTAACTGAAACCACCTGAAACTGAAAACACAATTATTGTGGTAGAAGGTGGAGAAATTTTACTAAAAAGACACAACTTTTACTTTTCTAAAGGAGGATTTGTAGGAAGTATGGAGATACCTCAGTTTCATGAACGATGCAGACAAAAAAAAACTATTAGAATCTGTTAAAAAGCACAGCAACACACAAAAAAAATGTCTACTGCGCTTCTCTGTGGCCATTACCACACACTAGACAGTTAAATCTAAAGCATGTGTAACAGTTGATTGACAGTTCTTATCAGTTATTATGGAAATTATATTGTATGCTTGGCTAATCTGTCCATGATAATTGTACAATATTACATTTTTATATCAACACACACCCTAGGTCTTGACCCACATATTCTGAGAGCAGGTTTTTGCACCTGAGCTTCAGTGGGGCTTCAGCAGGGCTCCTGCTATCTGTGTTGAAGTATGTGAACATCACACAGTTATTCTGCTCCGCGATGACATTGTTACAGTTATGAATCTGAATTGTTCTTGCAACAGGAAACCCTGTGCAATGTGTAAGCTGACTGCTTACACCGGAACATGTTTCACTAAGCTGTTGTTGAACAGAAGCATACTGGCTTGGCTAGCAACGTTTGATAAACGGCTGCTGACATTCCTGAAGCTTGGGGTTATTTTCTTTTTGTTCTGCACTTCAAGAATGAGTCAGTCCTCTGAATTGTTCTAGCAGGTGGACAGGAAGCCTCTTCAGGAAAATGTAAGATGGGAGGGGTTCGATATCCTTTGTTACAATTTCTCAAGGTCAACATTATGTTTTTTTTTTTCTGGATTTCTGCAAGTACATTTCATCATTTGTTCTCCCCATTGTTTACGCGTGTATAGTTTTGTGTAGGCCTCATTATGAAATGCTGTAAATGTTGTTCAGGTAGCATGTTAGCTTTTGTGGTTTTTACTGATAGTCCTGGAACATCTGGTCCAGGACTATCAGAACAGCAACCTGGTTTTCCTCATTTATTTGTTAGTTCCCAAAGTTCTTAAACTACACATCCTAAATAACATTGTGTTAGAAGTAATCAAGCTCAAAATGTAAATTTGTTATTTGACTCACAAATGATGGGCCAACACAAAACACTGATGTTTTATTATTTTGTTTTCCTATGTAAATTTTAGCCTGATGTATAAACTGTATCTTTAGTGTGCCAGATCTAAAATGGGCTAAAGCATACCTTACAAAACTTGTTTTAGGGTCATCTTGTAGGCTTTGTGTCATGCCACCATCACACTTCATGTCACCCTTGGTGTAAGCTTTGTAATAAGAACAAAACGGCTACAAACATTTTCTTTAAGTTATTATTTGTGGCAGAATACAGTATTAGATAGTTTAGTTTTAGTGCTGTTGTAGTGATGCTGTTGAATCCCATATAGTAGTCAAGTTACTTAAATGATTGTGTGATGATCTTCTAACAGGGGAGAGAGCAGGAAGATGGGGAGCCAGAGGAGAAAAAACCTTCATTAGAGGAGACTACGGAGGAGAGGCACAGGTTAGTTCATCACTCCACTTGTCCTTTTGTTTCTTTCATAAAGGCATGTGACAGTTTATTCACACCCTGTTGCTCGCCCCTTTTAGCTGAAGCTTTTTAAGCAGCACAAACGGAACTGAAACTGATATAGAAGTCCATCACCAGAACATTAATCTTTACCTTTATCTAACCACGATCTTCTTGTAACACAGAAAATGTGTCAGTGCAGGTCATGAATTGCAGTGTTTACACTGGGCTGGATCACAGCCTCGTGCTATTAGCTGCTCAAATATCCTGCAGCTCACTCAACTTTGTGTATTAGTCGGCAGGAAGAGCAGCCATCTTTCCTGTCCATTTTTCCATTGTTTATATTTAATGACTGTGCACTGACGGCACAGAGGGAGTGCCGCTGTATTTCCTCCAGTTCAACAGGACAGATCTCTGCTGGGAGAATGAAAATAGCAGCAGACGTTAAGAGTCCAATTTAGACATTTATCTGTGAAGAAAGAAAAGATCAGTGCTGAATGTACTGAATGTTTTTTTTAATCTGTGTTTTGCCAAGTTAAGAAACACATCTGTAGCAAGATGTGCCTGTAATGTATCTTGTGATTGGTATTAAAATTTGATGGCAGATCAAATTCCCAAACCAAGGCATGAAAGAACAAAATGATCAGCATGTTAGTCCTTAAGTTATTCCTATTTAAATTAGTGAAAGATTCACAGGTTTGAGATGTGAAAATAAATCTTGTGCAGAAAGGTTTTCAGCTCCCTGTTTGTTATACATTCCCTCAAGGCTATTCCACAAAAGGCCCCAACAGCACGATGCACCTTTTCCTGTTACATCTTGCAGGTGTTTTGGGGCTGCTGTTAGTAGATTTCATATCCTTGGAGGTGGCCAATAAGACAAAAGGAATTTCTAAAGCCTCTGAAATATTAAATTAGTACTTACAGTTTCTGTGGCTCTTGTAAATGGAAAGGCTGGAGTTATTTTTGCAGTGGTGAATGGGCCAGGTACCTTGATATCAGTGTAAACATTTGAGCACTCTGCTAAACCTCCTCCTCAGTCTCAGTTCGCTCTAAACATTTTGAGAGGGCTACACTTGGGTCAGTGCTCTGAATTTATCACTGGCTCTCTTTGATGCCACATTGTGCTTGAAGTGGAAATGTGTAAACACACTTGAAAGGTTTGGACGCATCAAATTGAGAGACAGTTAAGAAAAATAAAGGTAGGATGTCAAACATTGACACAGGATGGAAAATTTACACATCCAGTCTGTTAATCCTGTCTTTTGTCTTTGTGGCGGCACTTAAGATGACGATGTCATTCATTATTTGTGTGCCTGTCTGTGCCTTTAGTCTATAACAAAATATCTTGACATTTACTGACCAGGATGTCGTAAAAATTAAGTTTGAAAATCATCCAAATGATGGGGGTGACTTTCCTTGACCTTTTGCCTCACTCAATCCAGTTAAAAATGTTTTGCACAAGCACTACTTGTCCATTGCAATATCCATTTGCTGTGATCTCCATGGCCTTCATGATGTATCTTCTTGTTTACGATGACCCCTTGACTTTTCCTTTTGTGCCACAATTGTATAAGTAATGTCAAAATCATAAAGTTTGCACTACAACTTGCTCCTCAGAGGACAGTCGTCCATTTTTTCTTTTCTCTAACACTATCTTTAGGCTAAATGATCAGTTTTGTACAAATGACAAATAATGGCAAAATTGCAACTACATTAATGGAACCCTTTGTACAAGCACCAGCCTTATACCAAAAATATCCAAACATTATCCCGAATAATGTAGCCAAAGACTTCACTAAACACATCCATGCTTCCCGGAGGGAGAACCTTTTTTTAGTTTAGTATTTTGGGGCATTTTTATTAGAATGTTTGATAGTATTGAGGTGACAGAAAATGTGGAGAGAGAAGGGATGACATACAACCATGTTCCCCCTACCAGATTTGAAGCTAAAGTTGGCATAACCATTTAAATCATTTAATTCAAATTTGACACTCAAAAAAAGGTGATGTAATTTAGCTCTGTTGTTTACTACATTAGTTTTATTAAAGTAACAGTGTTTCAATTAAAGTCGTATTTTTATTGCACAGAAAATTTTCTCTACAGATAAGTGTTTTTTGTCATCATACAGCAGAGCTGTGTGTAGCTTTTAGACAAACAGAGTAGATGATAGACATTTTCAGGGGCATTTAAGTGGCATGAGAATTCAATTTAATGGTGAGATGGATAGAATGACATATTTCCCCACTAAAACAGTCTCTGGGAAATATTCAGGAGGCAGATAAAGCGAGGGAGAGATGTGTGGACTAAGAGTGGACCTTGGTCAACCACAGGCAGAACATGACTAGCATTCCTGCCCGTACCCATACAAGGCATCGGTCTGTCCATTGGCAGCAGGAGTGTGATGAATGTATCAAGAGTGTACACTCTCAAGCTTCATCACAAATCCATGTTAAGCTCACAACAGCTGATAACTCTCTTGGTGTGCGTTTAGTCAGACAATAGTTTACCTCTGCCTCTGGACTTTCTGTATAATCTGTAGAGATGTCAGTTAAGGCTTGCCAAAAATTCCTCTGTGCAGAGACGTGATGAAAGACTTGTAATTCAACATCAAGGAAAGAATTCCTCAGCTGTTAGCTGCTCTCCTCGGGTCTGTGCCCAGGAGCAGGTGGAACATGTTAATCAGACGTGTCCATAGGAATAAAGAGGGACATTATACCCGACCTCTTCTAGACATTAGATGTGCAGCTGTGCAGGGTTTGCAGATGGTCTTTTATGCTCCTTAATCTCTGGTGGAATATATTTGTCTACACTGCCACCTCCTGGACTGTCACAAGAGTGTGGGAAAACAGAATAAGAGAGATGTATCGTTTATAGCACTAAAACCAGACTCACTTTACTTTACATTTCTTTTGTCAGAGAGCTGAAGCTGAGGAATTACACCCCAGAGGATGAAGAGCTGAAGGAGAGGCAGGTGCCCAAAGCCAAACCAGCATCAGGTGAGAACTCTTTACACACAAACAAGCTTTGAAAAAACTTACCTCAGAGCCTTGTTAATATCATACATGGCCTCCAGGAAGGTCATAGCACATGACACCCCTTGAGTATTGCTCACAGATTCCTGCTGCTATTATCATACATGATTCATGACTGATGGCAACCTCTCTTGGTTTGCAGTGGAAGATAAAGTTAAAGACCAGTTAGAGGCAGCTAATCCAGAGCCCATCATTGAAGAAGTGGTGAGTAACTCCTTCGGTGTAAATGTGATTCATTTGTTGTTGCATCAGTGCCTGCTGTATTCAGTTGTTTTCTTTCCCCAGGATTTGGCCAACCTCGCCCCGAGAAAACCAGACTGGTAAGACCTTTTTTTTTTTTTTTTTTAATAAATTTCCAGTCGGTATTGTGCATAAAATCTTGGTCTAATCAAAGATAATTTGTTGCTGACTTTGTCTTTTGACTGTGATTCTGAATCGAGGGACCTGAAGCGCGACGTGGCAAAGAAACTGGAGAAGTTGGAGAGGAGAACACAGAGAGCCATCGCTGAGCTCATCCGTTAGTATTTCTTGTTTTATGTTTTTCTGTTTTATCACTGAATTCTCCTGACAGAAGAGACAACTGCGCCTGAGCTGGGCGTGAATTATTAGGCTAATTGCTTTGTGGTTTCCAGACTCCACAGAGGCTTGAAGTCACCTGATGACATCAACAGTCTGATTCCTCCACTGATGTGTGATCCACATTCTAAAAATAGGCACAAGCTTTCAGGAGATCACAAAACAGGTTTAACTGTAATAGGAGGTTTTCTCTGTGTGTCACATTGTTTATACTTGTTACCTTTTATTTACATGCTTGAAGAGTTGAGGTAACCATGTTCTTTTTGTTAACATAATAATCTAGTTCTTGAGTCATTGACTAACATTAAACAGATTATAGTGGCAAACAAACAGTCACTCCTTTCAGTTTAGTTTTTATCTTCTGTGCAAACTCAGACAGCAGTACAGCTATATACTGAGCCTGTACTGTCTGTGGGTGGAATATCATCACCATACTGGACTATTCTGTCGGCAGCTGGGATACTTGGTTAACAGGTGTCAGTGGTGCACGTTATCAACTCGTGATTGAAGGATGCAGTGAATGAGTGAGTCAGATGGACTGTGTTTGTGTGTGTCCAGGGGATCGTCTGCGAGGCAGTGAGGAGGAGTTGGCTGGAGCAGTGGGAGCAGTAGGAGTGGAGGAGGGCGACTCGGACTGAATCCAAGATGTAACTGTACAGTGTAAGACTATAGTGAATGAATGGAACACCACAATGATGGCCTGACTTTACTGGGACTGTACCATCACATCGGTGTCGTGCCTAGAGAGATGGCTGGTTTCATCGCTGCAGGGAGTAAATTTTCCTGTCAGGTCTTCATATACAAGTCCTACCTTGTATCACTGTATTATTACATATGAATATGTAGTAGTACATTATGTATATGTGGTTAATTGAGGTGCATTTTTAATGTAATTTTTGTATTTTCTCAAGTAAAATAATGTGACTTTTTCAAATACCTGATTATTATTTTTGAGTATTTTCCCTTTATGTGGAAAAATCAATTTAAAAACTTGGATTGATAAAATGCTTTTTTTCTATCAATCTAATTAAATACCTGACAAATCAAACCACTGCTATCATGCTGACAGAAAAATCATCAATATCTTCATAAAGATAAATTGCCGGAATGGCAATGGAATTTGAACTATGAACTCCACAGTTTCGTGGCATGATCAATCATTCGTCCAATAAGAGAAAAAAGACACATTTCAAATACATCGTGTTTATTCAGAAAGTTATCTGAAAATTGACTCTAATCATCATGAAATGACCTGCATGGTAGTTACTGCAACATTAATGTCTTGCTACACTTGAATCAAGTTAGTTTTGATTCAGTGGGTGATAAATAGAGGAATGATGATGAACAGATAACAATAAGCTGTTTCTGGTATGACATTCACTAGTGATATCTATTGCAAGCACCTAAATACCTGTTCTGAACTGAAACACTCCTTTCACAATAAAGTGCATCTTCTGTCCACATAGGCCCAAGCAGTCTCCTCAATAAGGAGGATATTGCACAGTTCATTATATTACCAGTCTAGGACAAAGGCCACCCACTCCCTTCAACGACTTTCCTCTTTACTCAAAAGGCAAATTGTCAAGTCTCAAAAGAGAAACAGAAAGAATTCAATCACTATTTTTCTGAAGTTCACAAAAACTACACAAATATGTGATGTCAGTGTCACGGAAATGCCTGTACTTTTGCTACAAAACAGATTCTCCTACACACTAAAACCTTCAAAAATATACAACATTGGACATGAATCTCACAAACTACAGACATTTATAGCAAGATGATTAATACTGCAAAAACGGAAGTGTTGATATTGTGGCGCTGTAAGCTTACTAAACCTGTCTGGACATGATGCTGCTCTAAACACTGGTGATCATGGAGGATATGGTATATCCTGGATTTTGGTATTTAATACAAAGAAACTGAGATACTGTAGTTCAAGGAAGCATCAAATCTTACACCGTGGGGGGAGTCAGAGGTTGTTTTGGCACTGCATGCAGATTATCTAACAATAAAGGGTTATCATGTGTCGGAAGCGGAAAATGGCAAAGTGGAGGCCAATATCCTAAGTACCTAACCTCAATCACAGGTCGTCATTTATGTGCCACACAGACCTCCACAGATTTAGCCCTTGAGCAGCATTGCTGTTGATCTTGTTGAACTGTAGCTCTATGATTCATTGGTAGGGTGGGTGATAATCTGACGGCTGCAGTCATGGCTCCCTGGTGATTTGAGGCTGTCAGTCGCACTGCCCTCCACCAGATTCGATCTTCCTGGCTGCAGGGCCCAGTTCCACCTTGCACACCCTCTGGGCAAACTTCAATGAGCACAATGTCTCTCCCACATTACTCTCCAGAGCAGACACCTTTAGCAGAGAAGTTGAAACAAGATGTCTCACAACAAGCATCGACAAAGATGTCAAATGTGGTGTACTGAAAATATGTCATACTTCTCAGGCTGAAAATCTAAAAAATCTGGAGGAGTAATCTTACCTGCACCACCATGACAGTCTTGCTGCCTTTGCCCAGAGAGTCTTGTAATAAGTATGTAAGGCGGGAGTTCCTGAAAGGGATGTGAGTCTGCCGAGCCCTCAGTGCCTGAATTACATCCCCCAGTGCCAGCAGAGAGCGGTTAATATTCTGGGCCTCCTTCAGCCTCTCTCCCTCTGCACCAGACTTGCATACTCTCTCTGAGCCGGCCAGGTCCACCAGGTTCAGCTTGCCTAAGGGAAAAAAAAAAAAAAAGTAAACAGAGTAATGGATGAAATGATGAAGACGGCCATCTCTGGATGCTTATGCGCCTGACTGAATCCTAATCAGAAGCTGTGTTTTGCTTTCTCATCCTGCTTTCACTCTCAACCTCTCTCTTGATTCAACATTATGACTAATAGCTAGACTGCCCTCAGCTTTATTACAACAGAGAGGCATTCGATGAGGAATACCAAGTATGATTCAAACTTACAGCAGGAACTTGTATTGGGCATTTGAAACACTTTTTATGTAAGAAGAGACAATGCATGTGCAACTGACCGGTGGTTTTGGACCCTGTGGCGAGGTCAGTGCCCTGAACCGTGATGCAGAGCAGAGCATGGGAGCGGGAGCTGTGCTGGTTCATCTGAGTGCCAAAGGTGATCCTGTTTCTTCGTGCTGTGGCTAAAATCTGCTCCAACACAAGAATATTGAGCCTCAATGTTATGATTTGCTCCAACAGTGAACAATATTCATCAAATGATAACAGCACGGGCTCTTTCCAAACATGTCACCTTCTTAATGTGCTGAAAGCTCTTGACTTCGACGACCCTGAGGCCCGGCACATGCAGCTGTCCTGTTCCGTCCGGGTTGATCTTTATGTCCAGTTTTTCTCCGTCCTTACTCAGCAGGTCTCTGGGAAACAAAATGTAACACAGACAATAAAACGACCACTTTCTTTTTGCTCAAAATAATATTGCAGGCTAAATGCTTATCTAAAGAAAAGAGTAGCTTACCTTAGCACCTCGTTGTAAATCTCCACGGAACTGACAGTGACGGTGTAAGACCACATGTCCTTCCTCTCCTCGATCTCACTGAAGAGATGTTTCAGTGCTCGCTGGTTGATGCCTGGGTTCTCCACACTGCCCTGAAAAATCACATGATACTTAGCCTGCAACCTATATTACAGACCATCACTCTATGGCGACAGTTAACCGGAGAGTATACCTCCATGGTGTAGGTCTTTCCAGAGCCAGTCTGTCCGTATGCAAATATGCAGACATGGTAGCCATCGATGCAGGACGTCACAAGAGGTTCAATCTCCTGAAAGACCTGGCGGAAGCAAATAAAGGGTTAGAGTTCTTGTTACGCTTATATTTCCTTCGTGCTCATACACTGTTCATTTTCACTACCTCTTCCTGCGTGGCCTGAGGGTGGAAGACCTTGTCCAGTTCAAAGATACGACCCTTCCCTTTGTTCAGCACAGTGAGGGAGGACTCGTTGTTGGGGTCTGCCGTCACCACCTCAGACTGGCCCTCCTCATGCTGGTCCTCCTTCAGCACGGGCTTCACGCGACACAGCACACGGATGTTGCCTAAAAACAGAGGGGTCCAGTCAGTGACACGTTTTATATCTTCTGCAGTGAATTTATATTTCTTCTTCTGTGCATACCTTTAAGCTCCACCAGCTGTTCATGGTACTTCCTGCGCAGTGCAACTTCTTTCCTATATTTCTCCAGAAGATCTTTGTTGGCTTCGGACATCTCACTGATAGCTGCTGTAATCTGCCACAGACATAAAACAGTAAAAAAAAAACAAAAAAACGTTTTACTAGGCTTGTTGATTTGTTTGGACGTCTGTCTCCTAAACACAGCAGTACACACCTGTTTTTTTGCATCATTTATAGCTGCTCCGTAAAAGTCTGAGAAGTTTCGAACTTGGCTCCTCAGACTGGCGTAGTCTGTCTTCATGGAGCGTAAAGTCGGTGGGAGGGCCGTCAGACGCTTCTGCAAGCCTGAAAAATACAGTTTTCTTTTTCTTGTGCATAGAAACCAATATATCTTTCTTTGCTGATTTAATTATGTGTAACTCACCGAAGAATTGGTCCTGCAGGTTCTGAAAGTGTTCTGCTGAGCAGCTAGCCGCAGCCTTCACAGCCTCCTCCTTCCTCTCCTCCAAATGGCCAATCTCTTTCAGCAGTTCCTCTCTCAGTTTACTGATTTCTCGCTCATATGCTGCAATCTGTAAAAGGTTCAGCGCAGCAATTTGTCAATCTGTCAGCTAGACGTGTCCAATCTGTGCAGGTTCTGCTCTATAATGAGTTCATCTGTCAATGAAACTGATCCAGGTTGTGAATTTCCAACAGTGAAGTGAAAAATCTCTCCTGCCTTCTGATCATCTTTTCTCTAAAAAAAACAGGGGGGGGGGGTGTTTATCCCGGCCGACTGTGTCTCTTTCAAATGTTTTTTTAACCAGAGTTGATGTTGATGGCATCAGGATTTCATCATCTGGGATTTGTTGCCAGTTTCCTTGCCTTTTAATGGCCAGCAGCCAAGAATAATAATTCGTGTACTGATGGATTTTTATTTATTATTGTGGAGCATTATTGTCATGTGATTCACCTTAAGATTTATGTACATTAATTTCATGCTTGAGATATGTTCAAAAACAAGTGTTAACTTCTAAAAACACAGGTAATAAAGTATATAATATATAAGTCAGTTTAATCTGCCTGAGAGAGAGAGAGAGAGAGAGAGAGAGAGAGAGAGAGAGAGAGAGAGAGAGAGAGAGAGAGAGAGAGAGATTTTGTGCATACAACTGTGCACTTCAAAGCAGATATGACAGATAAGTATTCACAGCAAACTAGTTTAGCGTGAATACTGTTTGTTACCTTGTGCTGCAGATTACAGCTATATTCATCAGACTTCCTGATTTGCTCCTCCAGCTGTTTGCACCGCATATTCTGATTGGACAGCTTTTCAGACAGCAGCTCGTTCTTCTGTCTGGCTTTAGTCAGCTGCTTTAGTGTGGCAGGTGATTCCACCTCCACAGTCTGGGTGACATACTGGGAAAGAAAAAAAAAAAAAAACATCTGATTGTCATCTTTTCTAAAAATATATAGTACAAAAGAGGAGGCTCCTTTATTACTAATGCTGGTGTGTTTCCAGCTAACAAATATCTATATTCAAATCTCTCTAATTAGCTGTTGTAGATCAAAAGCCACTCTTTAATATTCAAACCAATTTAAAAAACACTTTCGTATTTGAATTACCTTCACCAGTGGCTCCTTTCCTCTCTCTCTGTCCAACTCCAGCTGCAGCTCCCTCACTCTATCCTCTCGTTTCCTCAGCTCCTCTCCTCTCCTCCACTCGCTCTGTTCGCTCTGTCGCTCCAGTTGTGACAGCTGCTCAGCACGTTGTTGTAGGGAGATCTCCAGCTGCTGCACTCTGCTGCGGAGGTTCTCGTTTTCCTAGCAGGGCATAGAAAACAAAGTCAATTACAGGTATTTGTGTATGCAGTTGCTAATGGTTGCCTTGGTAGCACATCAGCGAGCTCCCAGCTGTGCGGGCGCGTCTCACCTTGATGAGCATGGTGCTGGACTGGGAGGGGATGGCTGACAGCTGCTGCAGGAGGCCTTGAGTGACGCTCAGGCTTTGTTTCAGACTCTCGTTCTCCGCTGACAGACACAGCACTCGCTTCTCTGAGTCTGTGGCCCCCTGAGGAAATATAATATAAGGTTGAATTCCAGCATTAAAAACAAGACATGCTGACCCTTCTTTGGCATTTTTACAGCACTATTTTCAATTCTGTGTGTTTGGGAATACACTGTGGCAGTCTTGCTGATGATGTGGAAAGTGACAGAGTCATTAAATCAACAGAGCACAGCGCTTACAGTGGCAGTTCTCAGTCTCGACAGCTCCTCCTCACGCTCCTCTATGCAGCTCTTCAGCTCATCAATCTGTGCGAGAAATAGAACAGTTAAAAGTTTACTAAAACAGGTCTGATCTGAGAATATAGACATGTTTGACTCCCGATTTCATTCAATCATTTGTAGCAGAATGTGAAGTTATATAATTCTGCTATTTCTTATTCAAGGTTTAAACAGGAATAGATAGATGTAGATACCTTGCCAAAACGGCAGTGTAGATTACACAGAGTCACATAAAAAATTCACAGCATTCACATATATGCACAATAACACACAACTTGAAAGGCATAATGTATTTATGAAGACATGCATGTACAGAAAATGTGTCCACAAGACGGAAATGATGACATCTTCTCTTCCGCAATACTTACAGCCATTGGCGACTCCAAAGTGCCCATAGGTGATGATAATGCCCATAGATGTGACTGTGAGCGTGACTGATTGTTTGTCTCTGTATGTCGGCCCTGTGATGGACTGGCAACCTGTCCAGGGTGTACCCCGCCCTTGCCCAGTATCAACTGGGATTGGCTCCAGTCCCCCGCGACCCCATAAGGATAAGCGGTATAGATAATGGATGGATGGATGGATGGATTCAACTTTGGGGATTTAACAAATATGCTGCCTACCTGCTGCTGAAAGGCCTGTATGCGAGAGTGTCGGTCTTTTTCCTTCTGTTCCAGCTGTGAGTGCAGCAGACGCAGCTCTCCTCTCAGCTTACTCCTCTCACCCTGCAGGCCGTACAGAGACTCCACCAGCTGGTGAACCCCAGCCTGTGCCCCTGCATCACTGCTGGACTCACCTGGAGGACATAAATAGAGACTATCTTCATCATCATCATCATCATCATCATCATCACCAGTCTAAATGCTGGCTGCGTCAAAATCAGCAAAAAAAAATAATTCTAAAATTTTGGACCCATATTCACATTAGATCACCCACAAATAGATCCAACCAATATCCTCAGAACTTCCTCTGACCTGTTTTCTATATGTAGGCTTTTCAGTTAAGGCCACTTTCCAGAGTATGCTTGAATGCTTGTGAGTGTGTGTAATATTAATGAACATTAAGTATGCACTTAAACACGCCATCTAGTTACTTTTCATTGCAGTTAAGTTAGCATTATCATTGCTGTGTTTCCACTCTGGAGTCTCCGGGGCAAGTCTAAAGACCTGTATGGCTATCACGTGCAGCCTGTCTCAAGTGCAGAACCAAGATTCACATTTAGAAGACGCTTCAACCTGCTAAACCTCTTCTGTTGTTCCACAGGAACCTCCTCCATTTTAATCACTTTTCTCCACCTCAATGATTTATCAGGCACTGTCACCTTTGATTTTCATAGCAGGGAATTATGTTAATTTCACTAACACGGCGTGTCAGGTTTGCTGTGTCACAGTGGTGCAGGGAGAGGTGGTGATGCCAGGAAGAAGAAAAAAAATACAGGGAGAGGCTAAAGCTGTGAATCAGGAGTGCTGATAGAAACGTGCTTGCAAGAAACGTGAAAAGTCTGAGCTGTTCTAGTCTGCAGAGGCACTGAGATAGCTTTGTAAATTTTAAAACAGCAGCTCGAACACAATGAACAACATAATGATAAAGATAAAAGAGGAAGCTTAACATTTTTTTTTTACATTCTTGACAAATGACCAGTGAATGGAGCATTAGCCATTCATTCTAAAAGCTTAAATACTGAATAGAAGATTTAAAAAAAAAAAAAAAACCCAAATAAACAGGCAAATGGTGCTCGTGATGGAAATACTGCACATCTGAAAATACACAGGAACACTCCTCCACTTAGACCTGCACGTTGCCTTACAGAAAACAAACAAAGCCAACAGCCTTGTAACCCTGGGACATGGACCCCCGGCTATTTTTAGTCCAACACGAGAACACGTGGCGCCAAGCATGTGCCAGACCTCGTAAGTGCATTTGCAAGGAATAAAACAGTACTTACAGCCATGTTTTATTCACGACAGAGAGCCAGAGTCACTATCCAAATACCACACACTCATGTGTCACACGGGCATTTATCTTTGTCCTGCACACGATTGAGTGTCAGTGTGCTTTAAAGACACCCACTCGCTGAGATGTATATGGCCCGGTCTGGTTATGATGCATGCTGTCATACATATTGACACATTTCAGACTCTATCGGTCAGCCTGAGGAAAGGAAATCTGATCTGTCTACAGCTTCATGGAGGCATGCACTTGTTAACATGCTCAACATATGCACAGCAAAGTGATGCGCAGCCGAGAGTGGAGCCGAAGCTTTGTCTAATCTGCTCTGAGGTTAAGCAAACACCTGGTCAAGTCTGAGATACAGCAGATACAAACATCGAAAGCTTTGAGGTCAGCTGGACAGTGTTAGTCTGGCCTCTGTGATGTCACCAATGCCAACTTGACTTACACCACCACCCACACAAATCTAATCAGCCTCCTCCCTTTTATTAAAAGATGTACAGTGTGTCCCCAGTTGAAAAAAAATCTAATCTTGGGTGAGCCAGCAACGGAAAAAGCCAGTCATTGGACATTGACGTGAATTACGTCTTCAAAACTGATTACTCCCATGATATTAGATCTTCTCAAATCCACAGTCATGGAAAATGACTGGATTTCCACCAATGTAAATAAGACCACAGATCGCTTTTGTATATATTACATAACCCACTGGATATACACCTACTATGATGAGCATGTGACCTTCTGTATTCATTGTCCTCCTAATGCATCTTCCTCCATCCATCAGATGATCTCATCCAAGCTGTGTCATAACATTAATCTCGCTTTGGACCATTTCTGCTCTTTTCACACCAACCAATCAGTGCAGTTATTAAAACAGCACTACGACCTCAACCTCTGTGTTTTTCCATCTTCCTCACACCCACCGCCTGGGAAAACCTCTTTCTTGCACCTTAATTTCACCCTCCCCCATCCCCTCTTTCCTCTCTCTCTCTCCTCCCCCTCCTTCTCTCTGACCCTTCTCCTCCTCCCTCACCCTCGCTCAGTGGGCTGAGGGTCTGCTGATGGCTGATGGCCTCCTCCAGGCTGCTGATGATGCTGTTCTTGTCCCTGAGGCGCTGGCGGTAGGAGGCTCGCAGGGCCTTCATCTGCCGGCGGTGCTGGACACGGTGTCTCTTCAGCTGGACCCGGTACTGGTCGGCCTGCTGCTGCAGCTGCTGGAAGTGAGAGTACTGCTCCAGAAAACTCAGCAAGTGGGACATCACCGCCACCAGGGGAGAATCTGCCAGCTGGGCAGTAAAGACAGCGCGCCACACACACACACACACACAAAAAGTTTAATGACACTGCAGATGCTCCTATTTGGGGAAGTGTGAGTTTATATTCCTGCATCAGGTGATGACACAGTTTTGCTACCTTTCCTGTTGTTTCCAGCTGAACTTGTGAGGCCCTCCTCCTCTCAGCCTCCTGTTTGAAGGACAAAAAGGCAGCCAGAGGAGTGCAAGCTGGGATGTCGGGGCCATCTTCCTCATCTTCATCACTCGGGGACATTTCATCACTGTCACTGCTACTGCCTGGATGACAACAAGACACATCAACGACAAAGAGTAATGGGATGTATGCACTAACAGAAAATATCCATATCACACATCATAGAACAGCCTTTACATTGTTCTATAAATACGCTATCTGAGCACTCACTTGATTCACTAAGCTGAGCACAAGCTTTTTTCCCCATTTTGGGGGTGTGGCCATCTCTCCTCCTGCTCCCTGTTTCCATGGAAACAGGTCCTGGCTCCTGAGTACAGCATCATAGATGAGGGTCAGACATGCACAACATATTTACAGATTGCATACATAGAAATGCGCACAATTACATGCAATGACGCTCCCAATGTGGAGATCTTTTATAAGGGAGCCTATAAATCTTTTTTTTGTTCTCGCGTAGTAGGTAACGCATGCATGTTCCCCATAAAAAAATGTTTTGCCGACAAAGGACCCCCGAAGCTGGACATGATGTGGCTAGACATACATCTGAGGAAGCTCCACATGCTCCCTCCAATGCCTCTTCCTCTTCCCTCTTAAAGACAGTGTAGAAGATGTAGACTAAAAGGGAGTAGAAGGCGTACATCTCCACACCATCCAAGAGTCCCTGTAAATGACACAATGTTCACGTTCAAGTCTGTCATGCAGCAGTAAAGGAAAAACAAAAATATTTTTTTACCTAGCTATTACTATAAAACTCAAGTTTTAATGATAATCAAATGATGCATGAAGGTAACACTGGTCTCAATACACCAGGACCTCTTTTGTTTCTATTTTAACTGTCACTCTAGTCCATCATGCAAAATGCTTTATCTTCTTTACCTTATCACATATCTTCTCTTAGGTGATGACAATTTGGCATTCTCATCATTTGTATTCCTCTTTCGCAGTCCATCTGTGTTGTCAATGACAAATCTTCCCATGCATCCCTTTTCCTCAGAGCTGCAACAGCATCCCAGTGCTGTGTGCAGCTCCTGTGTGGCTCCCTCTCAACCGTTCTCTCTCTCCTCCCCTTTCTCCTCCTTCTCCTCCTCCTCCACTTTGCTCCATCCACAGGCTGCAGCTGCATGTGAGCATGCTCACTGCAGTTTCCTGCTCCGCTGCAGTGGTGGAGTGAAAAATATGGAGTATGGAGACTGATTGGGCTGCTGATACCAGCAGCCTGAGACAGAGGTGGGTGAGATGTGCCAGGTTCCAGGTGATGATGACAATGATGATGTTGCACTTGCAAATATTGATGCATTGCATGAAGATGAAGGACTTTAAGTGGCACAGTGGCAGGACAGCTGAACATGAGCTAAGAAATCTTTGAAATGCCATGTTAAGTTACATACAGTAACTGGGGTTATAATTCATATAATTTATTTAAGACATGTTAACTGCATCTTCCTTTATTGCATATTAACATTTTTGTGAACAAAAATCAATTCAATAAGAGAATAAGTAAAAGTACAGAATGTGACATTTTTTAAATACCCCCACAAAGACATAAACTTAACGATAAAGCATTATAAAAAAGAACAGGCAACACAATTATCATAATTATATGTAAACATAATTAGATTAGATTGAAAACATCACTAGTCATCTGTGCCTTGAGGTTTGACAAAGGCATTTTCCCACAGACAGGCACAGAGCTACAGATGCCTGCACAAATACTGCAGTAAAACTGCTGAGCCGGCTGTTCACAACTCTGAAATCCAGGAAGAGAGTCTGCAGTGTCCACTACAAATCTCTGTAAAGAACATCAATACCTTTCAATGACAACACTGTGGACAAACAAAATTATACACACAACATTTAAGTAATGGTGAGTTAAACAGATGAGGTCGTTTCAGTCAAGATTAAAGCAACTAAAAACCAAGGAAGTAATAAAAAAAAAAAAGAAGTGCACTGATAAGTATCAAATGGGCATGGTGAGGTAAGAGCAGGGCCAAAAGCTTAGACCACTGCAGATATTTTAATAGAGATACTGCTGAGGCTGGGTGTTTTTGGAAACACTAAAACAGTAAGCAGAGAGATGTGTGCAGGATGTCAGTAGCCTGAGAGTAAGTACAGCCTGGTAGACATTAACTGACAATCACAGAGGACATTCAAATATTCACATCGGATGACAATAAATGTCAACCAGGCACTACCAGGAAGCCTAAAAAGGCTACACAAGGCCACAGTGGACTGGTCAGTTATAAACTGTGGTCACGTACTCTCATGCAAATGAGAGTATGTGTGTTTTGTCTAATGCTGTGTTACATTCAGATTACATTCATATGAAGTTCAGACACAACTGTAGCAGCGACTGTATATTCCAGTGAGCTGTAGATTTCCACACTGACACTTTAAGCACATACCATTATAAGAATCAATACATGACTAGGATATTGTGGTTACTGTAATATTACTTTTTCTATTTATCTCGACACTAATTTACTGTTTTGTTCATCAACATTACCATTGCTTGTATGTTGCATTCAAATCTAAAAGAATGTTATCCTTTAGTCCGTGTGACCTCCAGCGTAGAAACTTGTGTGGCAACCAATGATTATTTTCACTATTAATTATCTCTCCATTATTTGCTTGATTGTTTAGTTGACAAAATGTCACAAAATAGTGGAAAAGGGCCCAAAATATTTAATTCATACTGATGTGACAAATACAAAAGCAGCAGGTACTCAAATTTGAGAAGTTCAGATCAGCTACTGTTGGAAGTTTTGTTTGATAATTAACACTTGCTTGGTTAATAATTACCAAAATTGTTGCCATTTAATTTTCTGACCACTGATGAATCGATAAGTGACAAACTGGTTAAGTTCTAGTGAAATTTACATTAAATCTTCTTCACAAATGTCTCAGAATGCTTCTAAGTTAGGCACATTAAATTTCTGTATCTGCAAAACTTGTCTTTGCAGCACTTGGTGTGTATATATATATATATATATATATGTGTGTGTACATACATGTACACAGATTCTGACTAATCACACAGATATTTACTGATTTAATAAATTCCTATGTTACATCGGTCAGTCACATCCAACAGAAACTTGCCAAGGGCCTTCGTTGAGGCCCAACAGCCTATCGACATCGACCCTTTCAAAAACCACTTCATCAGTCCCTCGGAGGAAGCTGGAGAAATGAGCGGAGCAAAAGTGTTTGTTCCAACCTGTGGGGTCACAAGCAAGGGCAGACTGAGGGCCACACCACTCAGGGCCCCTAGAGCATTACCAGCAAAAAGACACACTGTGAGGCAGCAGGACAGGGAGGACAGGCCCAGGCAGCGAGTCATCACTGTGAGAGCATCTGCTGAGAGCCAGTCACACAGCCCCAGCAGCAGGCAAGAGCCACACATGAGAACATGCGCTGTGTTGTGGTCTTGACTGAGCCACAGGAAGTCGAAAGAGACCAGCGCTGGAGCCAAAATCTCGCTGGCCCACTCTGCTTCTCTCTGCAGGGAGGTCAGGTATGAACTGGAGGGATGCAAGATGCAAACTGCTGCAGAGAGTCCAAGCAGGAAAAGGCCTACTGAAGGAGCTCTATGGTCCTGCAGAGAGAGGGGTAAATGCAGAGGCAGTGGAAAAATAGTAAGTAAGAAACACAATACATGGCTGGGTTTACTGATTAACTTCTAATTAGAATTTACAGAAGTGTCAGCCTGTTTAATGTATATATTTATATATAACAGATGAATATAGGAATTTAGCTTTAAAACACCCAATAGGAATAAAATTTAAACAAGCAGTGAATGTAGTTGAGGAGAAACACTAGAGCTGCAAATAACTTACTTACCAATAATAATTTAGTCTATAGAATGTTAAATGTCAAACGACAGTCCAAAACCCCAAAATATTCACTTTACTATAACTTCTGAGATGGAAAAGCAGCAAATCTTGACAATTGAATTAATGAACCACAGAATTTACTTAAACAAAGACAAAGTTTGCTTATTATTTTTCAGTAGATCGATTCACAGTTAATGGATTGATCCACATATAGTTTCAGACCTAGAGATGAAAGTTACAAAATTATAATATCGCTACATGCAGTGATACCTACCTTAAAAAGTTTATAAGAAGAGTACAGTGCAGTGGCAGATAAAATGATGTTGGAGCATGAAGTTACCCACTCTGCCAAACAGGACGCCATTGATCCTGACACCGAGTGTCACTGCTGTAAACATCCACAATGTTAGCAACGCTACCGTTACTAACGGTCACAGAGAAAGTCGGTTAGCTTCTGATGAATGTGTCTGATGTTATATAATACAACTGTACCGTGTATCTGAATGTCGTCTTGTATTTCATGAGGTCAATGCAAAGCTAAACACGCAGCACAGAGGACAAAACGTTAGGCAGGAACAGAAGCGCGTTTGTTTTGACATGTGACAAGTGCGGATTTGGACACTGCGCAGGCTCCAAAAGATGCGTTCAAATATTCTCGTAAACATCTCACACTGTGCCAGCAGAATTATCGCAACTTTTGGCCAGTAGTGTTACTGACTAAAATTAATTGTGGCACAGGGACACCAGGACCTATACAGGGGGCAACAGCCAATAAGGTAAGAGGCAAGAACTAACAAGTAGCCTCATGGACAGCAGGTGTGTAGATTGCAGGCTGCCACCACACAGACCTTGATGCGTTGTGCTCGCTCCATGTGGCTGGGACTGCTTGTTATACTTGTGGCTCTGGTAAGCCAAACCTGTTGTTTTTTTAATTGTTATATGTCAATTTTACTTGTCCACAATGCTCCAATAAATAGCCAGTCATGGCAGGTAACCTACACTGACTGTTGTGGCCTCGTCCCTGTGTCTCATTCATCTGTCTCATTCCTCTATGTTAGATAATTAATAGGAGTTTTAAATTGAACAAATGTCTTATGAATAGCTTGAGTATTGCTTTCTATTTTTTTTATCACTTTGAATTGCTTTTGCATGTGAGTGTTCTACAAATAAATTTGAACGTGTATGCACGTCGCAAATCTATACTTTAATGAACTAAAATACACACGATGAGGTTTTTAGTATATTTTTAGTCAGTAGTATATAGCAGTAACAGAATGTTATGTTTGTTTTATGACAGTATGTTGGAAAATAAAGAATAAACAATAATTGGTCGCTTGTTTCCAACAAACCGTTATAAAGTAAGTAAAAAAAATTTTTTAGCTGTTTTTTAACAAGCGATTAACAATAATTGTATGTCTGGTTTGTAATCTTTAAAACAGTAGGGGGCAGTAATGCACTCGGCCGAGAGGAAGATATTTTTCCCGACAGTTCCTGAAGGCAGCAAAAGTTCGAAAAGTATGGCGGCTGAGTGTTTGACAACCATAACGGAGCAATGGATACGGGACAGATTACAATTAAAACATCCCTCTCTCGGTAACTTTATTTCATGCTAATAAAAACATTATGAAGGAACAAATGGTAGCAAACATTAAGAGTAAATTGAGTAGAGTAAAAAGAGTAAATTGTAGCTTTTTGCCGGTAGCTAAGCTAACGACAGCTAACGTAGCAGTAACTGTCACCTGGTGCAAACCAAAGCACCATAATCAAGGTGATGCAATGTAATCTTATTTAAGTGTGATCTTATTTATTCATATATTACACTTCTTAAACAGCTGATGTCCGCTCACTGAGCCTCCCGGGAACGTATGAGGAGAAGATTAGACATCTGGGAAACGCACTGACCAACTTTGTCCGTCTGAAGTCTCTGGATCTCTCCTGTAATGCACTCGTCTCTGTTGAGGTACGTTTGAAACATAGATAACGTCACCCCCCACTAACAAGCATGTTGTCTTGTCTGGCAGTTTATTTTGTATCAGCTTGTTCAAGCTTTTTATTGAGGCTAAATGATGTTACACAGTAAAATATTAAGATCAAAGACCTTTTTCTATGGAAAGTGGAAAAAATTCTACATGTCTTGTCTCATTTTATTTGTATTTACCCCAAATGAAAGTCTAAATGGTGTGACCTGTCCCATTCTTACACTACACACTCATCCCTACAAGCATTTCTCAAACTTTTGTAGTTGGGGGGGGGACAATCGGTGACATTGTTAGGAATGAATTAAATGAAACTTTTTGCCTAACCCCTGCTTAAACTTCAATGGTTTCTTCCCAGGGGGTGCAGCACTTGAAAATGCTGGAGAGGCTGATCCTGTACTATAACTCCATACCTTCCCTTGAAGAGGTGAAAGTGCTGTATGAGCTGTTGGCTTTGAGAGAGCTAGACCTCAGACTTAACCCTCTGACCAAAAATGACCCAAACTACCGCCCTTATCTGGTGCATGCCATGCCCAACCTACGCAAACTTGGTGAGATACAGCTGTTTCACCCAGATTGTGCTCCTTTTAGACAAGTTTTGGGTATTAAGTGTCCTCCATTGCTCTCCAGATAGCTGTCCTGTCAGAGACACTGAGCGCAAAGCTGCTATAATGCAGTTTTCCTCTGACCTTCTACCTCAGCAGAAGAGCTCCTGTCTAAATCAGGTTGAACACCAAAGGTATGCTGACTATCAAATGCTTCATGTAAATGAGTTTCAGCTGAAATTATATTTGACACAGGTATGGGAATAGGTATAGGAATACATGGAAAATGCACTGAAACTGATTTTGTCAGTGGAGAAGGATAAAGAAACCTTTGAATGTTTTGAATAGTTAAGCTATTTTCCCACTACACTGAACATCACTAAGATTTAGAAAGTTAAGAGAGTGACCTTTCTATTGAATTTTGGTGAAAGCAGCCACACAGGAACCAATGTAGAGGCATTAAATGGAAAAAGAAGTGCTGTAACCTTGATGGGTCTTGCTTGTGGTTCCCAGAAGCAGTGATCAGAGACTGGCCTTAGTTGGCCGCTTAACCAAGCGTCTCTCTCTCATGACTGACACTGATGATGTCGTACTGAATTTTGTGGCGATGAATCATGGAGACCAAAGTGAAACCATCTCCGAACCTGTTCATGAGGAGGCAGAAGGTGAGACGTCAAAGTCCAACAACTAATTCTCAGCTCAAAACGAAACAGACTGAATGTATATTTTGCTTTTGTACTTCTGTTAATTATTAATTTCAAACCATCTTCTGTCAAAGACCCGAGAGAGAAAGAATCAAAAGATTTTACAGAACAGAGAAGTTCTACTCCAAAACAGGTGATTTTATCTCACTGCAGGTGAAACAATATCACCAGAAGCACATTTTAATTATATATCTATATATACATATAGTGTATGGTCTGTTTTTTGTTTTTGTTTTTATAGGAAATGGCTAAATCCATCCTCAGGTATCCCCCCACAAAATATGGTAAGTTTTTTCAGCTCTCTATTTGGAGTCAGTCAAAGTTGCAGAGATTTGTGTGTATGTTTGTGGTTTATTAGGAGGACAGAGACTGTAACTGTTAACACCATAGAAACAAAACGTTATGGCTGTATGGTCATTTTCTCTGCTCTAGTTCTAGCTTTATGTGGAGCAAAGAAATCACAATCCATGAACAATTTATCAAAAATCTGCATTTTTGTAATTGTAAATAAACTCTGTATTTCTATATTCTGTATTTTAAGTTATCAGAGATGGCTGAACATTAGAGAAAACAATTTTTTCTTCAAATGGTTTACAGTTGAAGCCTCTGTTGTCTTTTCAGTTGCTGACAATGTGTAAAACCACCACTGGGTGGAGACAGAAGCCAGTCCGACTATCCAGTGTCAATTAATGTCAGTGTTTTATTGTGTTATTTATAATTTACCAGATAATGCAGAGTCCAATGTGGCACACATGAAGGATCCATCTCATAAAAAAGGCTCTACCTCATTAAAAGTGTCTGAAAGACCAAAGGTGTCCTTTGGCCCCTATGTAGAGAGACGCAGAGCAGTGCCTGGAAAACTAAAGGACTTCCCCAAACAAACCAGACATGCAGCCAAGGGACATTTCACCCCCAATCCTGGTAGGAGCTGAAGTCTGCACTCAAAAAGATCCCATGTCAGAAGTTATACATATCTGCAAATACCAAATTTCGCTTTCTTGGTATGTTGTTGAATGTGTGTTTTCAACATTATTTTCAGATCAAAGTCACCATCATAATTCTTCATTTATTAACATCCGGCCTCCCAGTCCTCATCGTCCTGGTTTGAATCTGTCTGACTCTTCTAACCCCATTTTACATCCTCCAAGACTGACGTACTCCAGCTTCAATAAGACAGGAGGGGGCTCCAGCCTGCAGCAGCAAGCAGAAATGAAAAAAAGGGTTGGGAGTTAATTCAGTCTTCTTACTAATTTGTGCACTGAATCATAAATTGTTCCTTCTCCCTACTTGTACAATTCATATTTGAGGTTGTTTCTCTTCTGATATCAACTTCCAGTTTCTCTGAATTCGCCCCCCAGGGTAGTTACAGGAAACCCCTGGAGATGCTTCTCAATCTCGTGGACAAACACTGGACGGGAGAGAAATCTTTGCATCATAACAACAACTTCCTGTGTGAGTTGGAGGTTGGTTTGGGGAATGTGATCTCCGATTACAGGAGCCTGAGATAATGAATATCTTCTCATCATTTCTATTTTTGGCTCTAGCTCAGGCGGTCCAGATCCTCTCTATGATGGAGAATGATATTTCCAGCCGGGAGGCTGAGGTCAGGAACTTAAGACGAGAAGCTGATGCACTGAGCTTTCAAGCGGCTGCACGAGAGGAAGAGCACAAAACTGAAGTTCGTAACCTCTCTGCTCAGCTGGAGGAAACTCGCAGTGCAGTTGTGAGTGGATTCAGCACTCGAAAAATATTTAACTTCAGGAGGCCTTAAAAGCTTTGATAAGGATGGAGTCTTTATTGTCTTTACTCCATCGTAGGGCAAATTAAATGAGCAGCTGAGGATTGTCTTGGAGGAGAATGTCGCTCTACAGAAACAGCTCATCAAATTAGAACGACAGTATCTCAAGTCTATGATGAAAAGTTCACCTATTACTCAGATTAAAGGTGGGTGTAAATGCCAGTGGGATATATATGAATGAACATTTTGCTGCTTTCCTTACACTATACTCTCATACTTGCACATCTGTAGAGGCTCAGACGGAAGTGGAGGAGCTGAGGAAAGAGATCGAGGGGCTGAGGGAGAAAGTGCGGGAGGCTGAGAAAGTCAAGGATTTATCAAATATGCTGCAAGAAAGCCACAGGTAAGAGGATGCTCATATCTGAGCGTTGCCGCTCATGTCTAAATCAGTTGCTGCTCCGTTGGTTGCTTATGTGATTTGAATGTGTCTGTGTACGTGCTGCAGGTCCCTGGTGGCTACCAACGAGTGTTTGCTAGCTGAGCTGAAGGGAAGTGGGGAGCATTAATGAAGATTTTGAATGAGGACATGCGCATCGGTATGAAAATATCAAAACAAGACTATGCAGAATGTCATATTAGCATTGCAGTCACTGCATGAGCCCCAGCATTTAAAGACATACTTTATTTATATCACTGCAAGGTACATTGTTTTTGTGGGTATGAAGTTCCCAGCCCCTTTGATAAATGTTCATTATTTAAAAAAATATGTATAGACTGTGTTAGCTCAGTGTAAACAATGATCGGGAAAGGCAATTCATTCAAGTAAGGCTGTGTATAAGTGTGTGACACGGCTGTTATATTGACAGATCATTTTATGGGGGGGGGAAATGTTGATAGGTCATAATTTATTTCCTGGATCAGTGGCAAGATTCTGTCTCTCTTGGCTGTTTTTCCCCTTTTTTATTTATTTTATTTTAGGCCATTTGTGTCTCCATCTGCTTTGTACGCTGTAGTGGAATGAATGCATCTAGATTCCAGCTGCAATGTGACTTTATTTATACCTCTGCCTTAGGGCTGGAGAGCTACAGACACACACACACACACCAACACATTTTCGTTTCACAGACACTAATGCAAGACCTGGCAAGCCAGGTTAGAATGTGGATCCTACATAAACTGAATGCAGCTTTTATTTTTATGTGACTGTTACAGGTCACTGGCTGGTGCTACTGGCAGGGAGTTTCACAGTGTTGCTGAAAAAGCCATAAGAATATAAAACATTATATTTTGACTTGCACCCCATAACCTGCTCAGCAAAGGTTCTGGGGTGTTTTTTTTATTTTTATTTTTTATTTTCAATAAAGCACTACAAATCATGAACACACATTAAGAGGTCTAAAGAACAAGAACAAAAACACGCTGCATGCACCGGAGCACAATAGTACATTAAAAGTTATTTGAAAAAAATAAAATAAAGACAATATTGTTCCTCCACATTAAAAGGTGCACAGTATTTGGCATTAAGCACAGGAAACAGATTACACCCAAGCTACTGCAGCAGACAAAAACTAACGCACTGATAGCTGCTAGGTTCGCACTCAATGCGTGATTCTTCATCAGCTGAGACTACGGGTAGTGTGTGACAAGTGTGGTGAAAAAAACACTGTCACTATGTTGAAAAAATATTGTTCTACAAAAGTATATTACTTGCAATTTTCCCTTTTTCTCATACAGTATGCAGTATGTCAGGATACAACAGTAAATCCCTGCTTTTGTATTTAGTTGAATTTGTGCCTTGGATGACAGTACCACACATAAAAGGTACTCTAAATCTTTATCAATAGACAAGTATAATAGCATTATAGGGTAGCTGACTTTGTACATGTACAAGTTGATACACATTGATTTCAAGCAATACAAGATTTTATCATGATCCTACAGTTTCATCACTTAATATATTTTTAGCAAGAAAATAATTAAGTCAGTCCAGTAGTCTGTCCTCACAGCAGGCACAGCAGTTCAGATACGATATGACAAACTCCTACAGTCATCTATATGCTTCTGAATCAAATGCAATATACACAACATGCACAAAGTACAGCAATACAGGAAGAAATAAAAACATACGAAGCCAGTGTCATAAATTAAGCCAGGTGGCTATAACGTTTTAGAATATACACAATCTTACCACAAATATATTAGAAGTACTGTAAGAAATCTGATGAGGAAGTAACAATTTAAGTAAAATGTTAAAAATACAATCTTGTACAACTGAGCTCATCTACTGTGGTTGGAGCTTCCTTCAGCTAAATTCACCAATTTAATATTCAAAATGCATGTTGGCAAAATGGTTTGTGAGGCAGTGTAAGATGTAATAGGAAAGTCCTATTAAATAAATGTTTATTTAAGCGTCATAAGCAGGCCATTTTAAAAGACTTGCATGCTAGGACTTTTGTTTTTCATATTCACAGAAGCAGACAGATATGGCAAAGGTCAAAAATGTTCAGTCCGACAACTAACAAAAAAAAAAAAAATTAAACCAAGTTGACAAAATTCTTAGAATATCTTTCTTGGTTTGAGCTAAAGGCAAAATATTCAGATGACAGTGTGAGCTTTTGAAAATAAAAAATGAACAGCAGATTTTATACAGACTTAACAACGGCTGACAAGTGGAGATGACAGACAAACAATTAACACAAGATTGAATTAATATTTATGTCAAAAATGAGAGCCAATTAACACCGAAACTCTGCAATACGAATTAAGAATTCATTTCTTCAGCTAAATATGGGAATAGAAACATTTCCATTTAAAAAGTGCAATGTTGTTAATTCGTCAAACCGCTGCCCCACTTTTTTTTTTCTTGGCATGTTGTGTTCATTGTGCTTAATAAATATTATAAGCCCCTATCATAACAACAAAGCTGCAATATTCATAGCATAAAAGTTCTCATTTGTTCTCTTCAGTGTTTGGCAGTAATTTGCTATCAGATAGGAATGTACCAGCTGGTGATGACTTTGTAAAAATAGATGTAAACAGTTTTCCAGTTCTCACACCTGACAAAGAGAGGAACTCAAAAACATCTCTCTCTCACACACACACAGAAAATAGATGGTTGGGAAAAATATAATGCAATCCTATTCTTTTGTGCTTTCATTGAGTACTCTTCTTTTCTGTTTTCTTTTTTTTTAATAGAAAATTATCCTAGTAATTGATCAAATGTTTATTTCCTGATCTTCACTCTCACATGGGTTTTCCCACGGTGGGTTTAGTGACTTTCTTTTCATATGACCCTTGATGTTTGTATCCCGAGACGTATCCGGAAGTGTCAACTATGTCTACTCGTCCCGCCTTACCCTTCCCGCGGCCGGTGGTGTCAAAACGCTCCTTGTGTGACCCCGTAAACTTGGTGGTGTCTGTAAGGCGGCTCACTGTCGGGGAAGCCACGGCTCTCTGTGAGGATGTTTGCAAAACATTTCAGTTTATTCCGTTATAGCTGGTAAAATGGACATGACATCAGCATTATTCATGTTTTGAGTCTTACCGTAACTCCAGCAATTACAGGTGCCTTCCCTTCGATCAGCTTGAAGACCTCGGCCTCGGCTTCCTCTCCAGTCTTCTCTTTGTATTTCTTCCTGGCCAGCTCTCCTAGTGCAACCTTGAACTCGTCAAATGTGATGGTGCGAGAGGATTTCTTCCTGAAATGTAGATGGAAAAGGATCTTAAATATGGGATAACACACCCAAAAAGACATCTGCTCAACTGAGCCTCCAGGGACAAAAATGCTGTATTTAGGTTTGCTTTATCAGCAGGGCTTTTCTACAGCCTCTCGGTACAGTTTGAAAGCATAAAACGAGAACAGACAGTAGTGTAGACACAGCCATGTGTGATCACTTTAGCATGGCAGATGTAAGACAGCATGGAGATGGTATCCTGCTGAGATAAACAATGAGAAAACTTTTACTGTTTGGGTCTCGTCTCCCAGTGTGTCTCAGTACTTAACTGTCGTCCGAGCAACTCCACAGACTTGGATACACAGCTGTGGGCTGTATATGTGACTGTCTCTTCATATTATGGATCATATTGTATTCAGCTGTATAGTTCAGCTGCAGTGCTCAGGGCCCAGAGCCCCCATGTTTTTTTCATTTCAGCTGTCTAATAGACACAAGTAGACCTGCTGAGTCCAGCTAAGTGCCTGGAAGTGTGTTGTGAAGCACTGCGTTCTCCTTTGTAAGCTCAAATTGTTGTAACCACTGATAACACCATGCCACAGATCATCATCATCATCAATCATTCTCCTTCTGAGAGTGCTCTAGTTGTCTAACCAGCCATTTGTTTCACTTCCATGTTAAAAGTGCATAGTAACACAAACACAAACAGCCATTGCTGTGGTGATAAATCACCTAAACAACAGCCTATAAACCCTGCAGTCTCCCCAGGCAACCTGCTGTCATAGCAACAAGCTACAGTAAACAGGGACGTTTGGGTTTATTATTAATTTGACTCATCCAGTGACTGCTTTTGTTTGGGCAATCCATCAGTGTTGAACATATGAGAGCTCCATTCCTCTGTGCCTGTTCCATGCTGTCTATTGTCAGAGGGGAAGCTGGACTTCCAGCTGCTGTGTCTGTCCAAGGCAGATAGCTGTGAGTCCTTTGCAGATCTCTCCATACTGAGCTATTAAATTCTCCAAAGTATACAAATGGTTAACCTGTGTAACTTTCCTGTGTAAACAGTGAATCAGAGGAGACTGTGATGAGGTTAAAAAGGACAAAGGTTAGGGGGCAAGTGGAACGTTATCTTAGCATGGAATACTGCAGTAGCTGACCCGCTGTTTATTTACATAGTTCAACCATCTGTATTACATGATCCATATAAAAAAAAATGCTCCTGTATCGCCTACAACGCCTACATCATGTTCAGTGATGAGGAAATTCAACCAAAGCCTAGAAAATGAAGCCACCATAAGATCATGCTAGTAACTAATTAGTCCACGCCAGATTTGAACCTCATCCATAGTTTAAGCTCTGGTGTTCTGGCTTCGAGCAGACAGCACAGCAGAGGTGCAGCAGACCTCCATACCCACAATAAATAAGGGTTTATTCAGCCATGCTGTCATTAGCCAGTGCTCATTAGGATGTTTAATTTTTCGTGTGCAAGCAAGGAGTTTTGACACTGATTAAAAGGAAAGTGGAGATCTGCATCTCTGGCATGACAGCCCTCCCTGGCTCAGTCTTGCCCGGAGTCAGAAACTACATGAAAACAAGCCCTTCCCCCACCCTCTAGCCTACCTCTTTTTATCCTCTGAAGTGTACACACACCACACACTTTGTTCAGATTTTACTGTACTATCCTCCTCTGTGAGGCTGGTTCACAATGCATGCTGGTCTATCTGGGACCCTGATTAGAACCTGTAAGCCTCAGACGACAACGCCTGCAAACGATAGGCCAAACACCCACCAAGGACCTAATGTGTTTACAACACTGCACAGATTCACGACTAAAAGCATGTGTGAAAAGACAGGGAACATGCTTTTTTACTTAAATGTCTAAAGCGGTTGCACCATATTGTTTGCACATTTCTAAATATTGCTCACCAATAGAGCGCGATGTAAACAAGCTTAAATCCCACAGCCAGCTTCACTTGTCATGCCAAGAAAAATGTTGAGCAGTAAACACGAACACCCATTGCCATGCCAACTGTGAAGGTGTTGATGTGGGTGACTCAAAGTCCAAAAAACAAGGATACTTCTTTGGCTTCACAAATGTAAATACATTTGTCCAGTTTGCTGTAAGAAGTGCTGAAATAATGATGTATTTAGATGTTTATCTAGAAATGCTAGAAAACCTGCAAGACCGTAAGGGCACTGTCTTGCCCAAGTTGTTTATCATCTTTCAGCAGAGAATGTCATGTCCATCTTAAGCACAAAAATAATACCAATCATGAAAGGACTACTACTGTAGCTCGTTTTCTGCTTTAGTATAAACATGCATGAGTAATCCTGGTCAAATATGAGAGTCAGTTTCAGTCTCTAGCATCTGAAGCCATGTGTGTGTCTTTTGATAGGCTGTAACTCAGGACTGAATCCTGCCACTCCATGTTTGTGTCTCCTGTAACATGTTTTTGTGAGTTCTGGAAATGGAAAACCCATGCATGTTTCTTCTTGGTATGCAAGAAATAAAAAATTAGAATACAAAACCGTTTTAGTTTATCCTTGACTGTTTGTTGGTAGTAGAAGTCATTAAGTAGTTAATCCTAGTTTTGTGGAAAGACATTTTTTAAAAAATATATATTTTATCTTTCCTAAACACAGGGAAGGAACAAAAACTTTCAAACAGAAAATTAACACTAAAAACCATTTTTGGAATCTCTTGTATAGACGTGTGTACACAAAATGACTGAGGTTGAACTTCGGTTACACATCAGCAGAAGATGGAAAATCCACTAAATCAGTGTGAGATTTTCAAGCAACCTCTTCCCTCCTGTAGCAAGACATGATGAGTGGCTTCCAGCCATACTCTTCTATTCTGGTGCTGTCTAGCAGAATCATTTTTTATTCACATCATTCAACCAGGATAAAAAAAAAAAACGTCTGCTTTGTGTATGAATGAAGATCTCCAAACTAACTATGCGCAAACTTGCATTGTGAAAGCCCTGTCCTTTCTTGCACCATCTTTTTATTATGTGGCACTCAGGGAAGAACTGTGTGAACCTTACTCTATGTGAGCAATACTATAACAATGCTAATATCCAATGTGATGTGGAAGATATCTACACATCATCTGTCAATGTGTTATCAGCACAAAAAGGTCTGCAGACTCAGTACACTTGGTAAACATAAGCACAGCTGTACCGATGAAAGGTTTTCCTCCTTTGGTGAAATAATATTGAGGTCACAGCTTATTATTAGACTCTACCTCACTTAAATCAAGCAGTTACGGATAAATCAGTGCGGCCTGAGGGAGATACAGGATGAGACACCCTGGCCTCTTGCTCTGGCTGCTGTTTCTCATGGACAGTTTCACCTAAGCTAACTCAACAGAAGAAAGAAGAGTCAGTATTGCCCAAAAAACATGGTGTTCCATAGCAGCAGCCCACAATGCAACATTCAGCCAGTTTTCATTGCTCCTTCCCTCTGCCCGTTTTTCTTGACAATGCCATTGATTTGATCCTATGGACGCTAATGAAACAGAATATAAGCAGCCTTTTTCATTCATACCAACAGTGCAGTCCTGAGCCAGTTCTCATCTCCAGCTCTTTGCCACCACAATGCTCCATGTTGGTGACCTTTTGCGCGTGCTGATCTCAGTGACTAAACCTGTAGTCAACAGTACTGGAACACTATGTGTTAAAACAGGACAGTCTTGTTGTGGCACGCCGGTTGCAAGATCATAGCTGAGAGCTCAGATGTTGACAGATTAACGAAAGGGGGAAAAAAACCCCACATAGGCTGAAAATGATTTCACAATATTTAGTCTTTAGAGAGCAACACATTTGGTGCATTTCTTACTTGACTTTGCTGAAGACGATGTCCACGTCGGTGAGGGTGATGCTCTTGCCGTCAATCACACCGCAGTCCTTGCAGAGTTTGGACCAGTTCTTGCCGTGCAGGTCCTTGCCTGTAGCGCGAGTGTCACCGTGGATGGCGAAGCGCCGAAATGACTCTTCCAAAGCGGTCACCTCCACTGGTGTGGACGAACCCACACCTCCTTCGCTGGTCCCATTAGACTCAGACGAAAGCCTTTTGGACGCTCGGTCTTTAGACTGTTCACTGTGCGGCCGTAAAGGTGCCGAGCCCATGTTGGGATGCTTGGCTGTCTGGACTTTAAAGTCATCTATGTTGTCTCTGAGAAGGGAAAAAAAAAAAAGTTACAGTGTCATCTGACCATTTATTCAGGTAATATAATGGAAAATGTAGCACATTCACTGAACCTACTCCTTTAAATCACATGTCTGAATATTCAGAATACAAGAGGCCTGTAAAATAACATTTGATTTGAGAGGAACAGTTACTGGGGCTGAATGACTATTGGCTGCCTAAAAGAAGGAAAATCAACAGATTCAAAACAAAAAAGACATTTAGTCACGGTATGTGCGCCAGGAAGGAAGAGAGGGTTTTCAGCAGAAATATATCTGATCTTACCCTCTGCAAGACTTGCAGCAGACAAACACTGCTAAAGAAATTAAACAGTCCATCATGCTTTAGGGTCAAGACACAGCTTGCAAATTTGTCTCTAGTTGTCCCTTTATTTTGCAAGCTAATCTATGTTACAAGCAACATTAGACCCTCCAGAGGTGTGTTTCTGCGCTCACACTGCCTGTGAATGGGCAGATGTGTTATGTGTTCTGGCACTGCGGTGAAGGGTATAAATAGATCTCTGTGGAATTCAAAAGGCACACAAATCAAGAACCAAGAGAGCAGATGGGTATTTGAACTAACGCGCAAAATGTGAGGTGAAGGCTCTTGTTTTGTAGATGACTTCTAAAACTTACCTCTGGTCTGCCATGCTTGTGCAGGAATTTGGTTCCCTCTGCGCAGTGCTTGGATTAGCCGACTTTTGATTTCTCTTTGTGCTGTGGGACAAGATGAGAACGCGGGTGAACGATGTGAGAGGAGGTGTCTGTACACATGTGAGTGCAAGAAAGAAGAAGGAAGACAGAAAATAATAAAATCAAAACAAATTAAAATAAAGCATCACTATAAAAAAAAGTACAATATGCCACTTGTACTCTTCACTCTTTAATCACACTCCAATATAAACACAATTAATAATGAGATCATGTCTAATCCAGTCTGGCACACACAAGCAGACACAGAGATTTAAGGAAACTCGTCAGAATGGGGTGAATAACGACCACAACTTCAAAAGGATCAAGATCAAAATCCCCTCAATCATCATTAACACCAAATTACCTCCAGATAGCGTGTGCATGTAAGTTACTCTTTGTTGTGACACATCCTTTAAGGCTGTGTTTGTTTGCCTTCACTTCTCTCTTTTGATGATCTGCTTGTTTTGAAGTTGTTGCCTTGTGTGAAGCACTTTGTAACGTGGGTTTAGAAAAGTGCTCTAAAAATAAAGATTATTACTACCGTATTATTTTGCTTCGGATGATTTCATTCACTCTGAGTACAGGGATTCCTCTCTAAACACATCATTATCCAGATTTGCATCAGTGTGTGCAGAGCAACTGGATAGCACCTTCTCGACACAGCCTCACACTTGAACTTGAAGAAGTTACTTTAGTCCATGTTGATTTGGGAAGAAGCAGGAAAATCAAATTACTGTCATACAAAAAAAAAGCAAGAAAAAGCCTTCTTCTATTTCTATTAAGATCATTTTCTATGTTTGTAGCAAGTGATGGTTCTCTGCTCACCTTTCAGCTGTTCCCATACTCAGCTCAGCACTGTTAGAGGACGTGTGCTGCCATGGCAAAGTACACCCCAACAAAGTCTCTAAAACTATTTGCCAGTCGTTCTATTCGCTGCTGTTAAAACAGATACAAAGATGCAAAGCAGAGAGAGATGCCGTATCCCCACGGACTTTACCGTCTGCTCCAGCTAGTACAGTTTCAAGCGAGTCCCTCAAGTCAGCAATTAAGTTCTTTCACTCACCCCCAATGGCACCATGTAAAAGTGAAGGGTTTTATTTCCACGACCCTGTGGCAAGCAACCACAAATGTGACCTTCCTGAGTACAGTCGACACTTAAATGGGTACAAAAGTTCCAAGATTGACACTGCATAAAGCCATTATAATCAGGATGTCAATTCTTAGGACAAAAAAAAGGGGAGATTATTAATCTGTATGAATAATGGCATTCATAGCTACGCACACTGGGAACCCATTGTCCAGTGCTAGTGGCTTCTCTGTCTGACCCATGCCCATGTCTTCACACATACACGCATGGTGACATCGCAGAGTGCCACTATTGATGGCAGGAGTTTCTGTAGTCATATGTCATCGAGTACTCGGGCCAAGACAATCGAGATGGAGTAACAGGTTGCTGAAGCTGTATCTATCATGTGTTAGGGGGGGGGGTCGTTTGTAATGGAAAATCTAAATCTATCCAGCGATGAAAACGCTCTCATAACTCATACTTACAACCAAAAGAAATTTTCAGCCTGAAACATTATTTAAAATGTATTTCATACACTAGGCAGCCATTACAACGAGGTCATACTTAGGGGGACAGGGCTAGGTCAAACGGAACGATTTGCTGATTGATCACAATTTTAAGTTAAATGATATTATGTTGAGTCTCAAGATCAATATTTATATCTGTGCCTTTCCACAATGAATATGTTCACATTTGCAGTACATGTTACAGGAAGGCTGTGATTACTTGTTATAAATTATAGTTTTAATTTCCTTGGTTCACTGTTTAGGTCCAGAACAGAGAAATGTGTTGACAATTTAGCCAGTAACTTGTGATTTCAGCTGTTTCATATTAAAAGAAAAGGTTCTTGTGAAATAAGTTCTAGTTTCTCGCATAAATTCTTAAAAACACTTTTATATTTATTCAATTTTAGTATTTACGTGATGTAATTCCAGAATTGAGTCAAATAAAATTAATCAAAACAAATCATATCTGAAATTGAAATTCAATTGATTTGCTAGATCATTGCCAATATCCAGCCTTCTTGGAAAATGTCTTTCTATTAAACTAATATAATCACATCACTCTCTTTAGATCATAATACACCTTAGTTTTATTTTTTTTAATTAAATGGTTCATCCTACAAGTTTAATGAGTATATGATGGAAATGTACTTATTTGTTGTCGGCAGATTTACAGTGGGATGCAAGAAGTAAAATGTGTATCACAGTAGGGATACATTCAAATCTGCTGTGTGTTCATGTGATGTAGGTTTGGCATCACAGTGGCTTCCTGTGATGCCCACACTGAGGTTCCACCGTTCTTCAAACATCCTTTCAGAAGTAGACAAACTACACGGTGTGTTTTTTCCTTTGTGTGTCAATCACAGCAGTAAAATCTATGTGAAACAAAGGAACCTTTTCTTCATCCTCCTCCAATTTATAGTCAGTCAGTTAGTCTGTTTCAAGTGTCTAAGTCCTCAGTACAACAAGCTTCCTCAATCACATCAATACATAAGAGAGGAGGTCATTAACACTGTGCTGAGTTCAGTGGCCTGAAATAGAACACATACTGAGATTAAAATAAAGTGTAGTGCTCTGACAGGCCTTTTTTTTAATTATAGAGTTTGGAGAAGATATCTTTTGGCCCAGTATATTTGTCTAAGTATACATACTGAAATGCCGGCTGAAACATTGTAAGATTTAACAAGTGATTTATATGTAATTCAAAGTTATATATGCTTTGATTCTAACAATTATTAGACAAAAACTATCATTTTAGAACAGTTTTGTGCTGTTGTGTGTTTTTTCTGCCCCAATTTGCCACATTCACACAAGAAGCCATTTGGTTAAGGGCAGATCTCCAGAGACAAATCTGTGACTGGATGACAGCATGCTTACATACAATCGCCTTCTGGCAATACACTGCACAGATGAGTGCTTTAACTATAAATTGACCCATTTTGAACTGGATCTATTCATAGCAACAATACGCCGCCATGGATGGAACATTCTATTCATTCTCAAGGGAGGAGATCAGCCAGTGGACAACACGCACGCCGAAACACCAAAAAAAACAACATTTTGTGTTTAAGTGTTGGTTTGGCAGATGGTGTTTAACTCACAAAATGATGGCCATGTTGTCTGATGAGAGAGAGGAGAGCGTTGAACAGTAGCCTCCTCTATCATGCCATCACGGTGAGTGGGCATGCAGAGATCCCATCTGCTTTTGATCTAGATCGGTATCGTTGCCAGGCAGCTGCTCCGAAATGTGACTGTAGGTCAATCGTCAACATAAAGCACGAGCATCATTGCAACGGTGAAACCCTCCAGTCTGCTCAGGACTGATCTGTATCTAATGTAGTACATCGTGTCTGCCAGCTTACTGCCACGCTGCGTACTGTAGACTAATTAATGGGACGAGCACTACTGAAGAGTGTAAATCAACAAAGAGCCATCTTTAAAAGACAAGGCTATGGCAATATTCAAAATTCTTCTTACTGTCAAAAAATCCCATGACAAGAATCACCAATGAACCTGGTGTAGATTATTCCTCTGTGCCATTAACCTCTGTCGTCATTGGCGTATTAAACTATTACGACTTCTAACAAGGACTGTGGTTGATTTTCAGTCAGTTGTACTTATGCTGTTTTAGTGGGTTGCCTCTCTCTACCCATGTTTCCCATCTGCATTTCCACTGTTAACTACCTAATGAAGGCAAAATGTGAAAATGTATACATATGACTAGTAAATACTCTATTGTGCCAAGGCTGTATTACTCTTACGGCTCCCAACAAATGCCCCATTTACTCATGCATGAGTAATATTTGCTAAAAACTACAATGCCCAGCTGTTTTAGGAAAGCACCTTTTATTTTTCTTTCTTTTTTTTTTTTCTTTTTTTTACAAATGAAACTATACATTTTGAAAAAATGTACATCTTTAGTAGGAATGAATGGGCTTTGAGCGCCACAGGCAGTGTGATGAAAGTTGGAGAGCATCGAGGGAGATGGACAAACACATCATATAGGTTTTGTTCTTCTCATAACAATAACAAAAATATAGAACAATGCTAGCTGTAACCTTTAACATTGACTCAGCGCTGTACCACCTGACACCACTAAATACAACCTCTTAACCATTTCCCAGTTTGGCCACTGTCCTCAACCCCAAAGATACAGGGAGAGAGGGCATGACATCAGTATGCTGCAGCCCGGGTCTGAGGTCACCAGCATGCTGTCTCTGTCAGTCCTCACCTCCCTAAACTCTTTAACTGCTCTATGAGTCAAAGATCTTGGCAAGCATTGTGCATAGAAAAACAAGATGTTTGAAACAAGCTACAGCAGTTATTGTTGGCAGCAGCAGCAAGCCAAATAGAGGTATAAGGCAGCGTAAAGAAAGCGTGGGGGTCCTTATGCAACCCCCCATTTGAGAAGAATAGATGATGCCATACACAGTGTCCCTGACATGGCTCAGATGGAGAAAGGCCTGTTCAGCCAACAGCAAATTAGCTTCGGGTAGAGTCTGGTTAAAACATTTTTGGAAGGCAGACTGTGTTGTGTAATGTCTCACTTAATTAATTAATAATAGAACTCAGTCCTTGTAATGTCCTGGAAACACCATCTAATGTCTAAACACCAAAATGAGAAACAATGAAACGCATAGTTGCAATTATTCCCTAATGTTAAGGCCAACATGAAAAAATAATTTTCCCCCTCAGCTTTGTGTAGTTAAAAAAAAAAAAAAAGGCATCAGACTACAACACTTCATTTTGCCCAAAAGCAATACTTTTATTTTGTAAACCTGACCTGAATTTGAGCCATCACCACAAACAAAATGGGATAATTTACACACTGAGGTTAATTGTTTATGACAGGAACCAAAGGCTCTTGGACCAGTGCAATGAAACCTAGAACAGGGAATCTGGGACAAACACTTCTTCTCATGCATACCTAATTAAACCTAGGGAGGACTCTGCTACAGAGCCTTGCTGAGAGAAAATAAACATATTACCTTCCTTATGGGAGAGGTGAAGAGTCTTTTTGTGCCCCCCCCCCCTTTTTTTTATTTTTATTTACATCATAATACATTAATTACTTTTCCTACTGGTACTGATCAGTGTCACAACGGAATCCGATGTAATTTTAAACAGTAGGCTGTTAATTTGCAATTAACCAATCAACACTTCTCAGATGACATCATACTTATTTATATTTCTGTCCAGAACATGTTGTACTCCATCCCTACATATGCCTCATTAGTCTGTTTTTTTTTTCTTTTTTTGTAAAACCCGTCATATCTTAAATAAGGAGTTGCTGCTCAGAGCATCAGGAAGCTAATAAAAGAGGCACACTTTTTTTTCATGTATAATTATGTAACTACCTCCATATAACCCAACAGCTTGGCACAAAGGCTGCAGCCACAGGCCAAATGCATTGTCAATCATTCTCTTTAACCAGTAATGGTGCTTAATGGAGAAGCCTTCACTCTGGCTCTCATTGAGCCCGCATTTAAAAGATAAACAGAGGAGAAAAGGCTCGTGTTTATGTTACTGTGCAGCTCCCGGTTAAACCAGATTGTCTCAGTGTGACTCTTGAGCGAAGTGTGTTACATAAACTTGTAAATGCTAGATACATTCACACAGAGTCCACGTGATCAGTTTGTTATTGTCAGCTCCTAATGCATGTCTGCCAATTCCAGGACATGACATTATAGGCAAACCCCTTTCGATTCTATTCAATTATTGGCAAAGCATGCTGCAACACGTCTTTATATGTCAAAGGGCATCTCTTATTGCAAAATCAGCATTAAGGAAGCATGCAGAGACTTGAAACCTGAACAACAAGCACCTTCAGGAATCAGTTGAATGTATGTAGGCTGGCATAAAGTCATCAAATTCTTAATTGTTTGCATAATGTGAAAACATGTAGATCTACCATGAGACAATGGTAGCTTCTGCTAATAAAGTAATGAAGCCAAATTCAGCTTTAATCACCTGGTGACGAAATCCTCCACCTCCTTGTAAATTTCACAAAACCATAATTGCGCGTCGAGCAGCCTTGAAGTCTCCTTCCTCCCCGCTGCTGCCTGAGCTCAAGTCTGCCCGATGGCTCAGTCCCTGCGAGATGCTGAAGAGAAACCAGGCCGCTGATTGGCTGCCGCCGAGCGCGACGAGCTGTTTTCTTCTTGCCTCGTTTTTGAAGGCTGTGATGGAGTTTCAGTGCTCAGTGGGGCGCTGGTAAACAAGCGGTGTGAGCTCGGAGCATCGTTTGGCGCTGTGAGAGGCGGAGGTGGAGGATGTAAACAAAGAACGTGGATGGTTTCTATATGAAAGATCTGCACAGCTCCATTCACAAACAACCAGAACGGAAAATGAATATCTATCTGAGTTCAGCCTGATCCAGGCTGTCTTGAGGTTGTTGGTGCGTTGGACTGTGATTGGCCAGAGGGAAGTGGCTAGAGTGTTTATATTAAATTAGATGAGAAATTCAAAACAAATAAGCAAACATCCTCTCAGAAAGGATGTATATCTACAGAGGTCTGTCCTCTGACTCGGGCTCCTCTGATGTCCAGCACACTTATGTGTTACACAACCAGTGGGAGCCTAATGGCTGGACATAGATGGACATTATGTAACACCATAGCTCTGCTCAATGTTCAAATGATACAGTAGTGGCATGTTCTCAGATACACAATTCAAAGATAGGGGAAAGTGGTAAAAACATGCATGCAAACATGAGCAAAAGAAAGGGCTCAGAACAGTGACAGAGTTCATCGTGATGACAGCAGCCTGGACTGAGGGTAATCACTTGATGACATAATATTCCTGCTCAAGCTGCTTCAACTGCGCCACTGTGTGGCTAATAGTAGGTTATATTGAAAACACACACACACACACACACACACACACACACACACACACACACCTAGAGGAAACATGTTTAGTTGCTTCACTATCTTCAAATTGAGCAGTTGAACAGTTTCTTTGCCACATTTGTGAAATCACCATTTACCATAAAGCCATAAACTATTGGTGAAAAGGAACAAAACACAACAACCTAGTCTTTTATTAGAAAACGTCCACTGGACTGAAAAAAATGTTCTTTATCTATTAAACTATAGCATAGTTAATAAGAAATAAACCATAGATGTACAGTCATGAGACTCAGTTTAATGAGGGGAATTTCATAAATAGTTTATGAGAGCTGTATATCATTTCTCTGAGGCTCTTCCTCCGACTCAGGCCTCCAGCAGTCGGCGTCTCTCATAGACATTTAACCTTTCATGGTGCATAATAAATAGATGGGGGAAGCATTACCATTTATAAACAACTTGTTTAGTTGTGTAAGTGTAACATGGATTAATGATCTTATTTTGTCAGCTCATACCGATAAACTTCACTGAGTAATGATTCAAGTTTTTGGTGTTACTCCCACACAATTTGCCTTTTAGACGGAACAACAATTATCAAAAGGATAAAACTTTATTATTTACAAAAAGCAGTAGATAGACAGAGCAAAAATGGCAATCAATCATGTAGCAGACCAAAACCCTCCCTACAAAAGAATACACCACACGTCACCTGGTAACAAAGGGGTAAAGCATAGGTGTAAATAATACAATTAATGATGGTTGAAATCCATTAGCTGATTCACTTTCACTGTCTTGGTGTTGTGTATGCTGACTCACTGTCATGGCTTAATTTGGAAACCAAAACCATGACAGGGAACAGAGCAGACCTATTGTTAATGTGAGTAGTAACACTTGTGCTTTTCCTACTTTGTGAAGTCAACATAGCTGCTGTGAAAAAGTCCCATCAAGCCCCTGTCATCTACAATATTATAAGAGTTTTGGAAACATTTAATTCAAGTCATTATAAGAAATTACTCCACAAGTGTAGAGTTCTCACCGACGAGAATAAAGTCGATGTAGAAGGAGGAGACTGGCTAAAAGAAGCAGATTGGCACATCACAGGCTGTCCTCTCCAGAATAAACAGAGGTGACTGTGAAGGAAGTGAGTACTCAAAAATCCACTCAAACACCCAGATCCCTGGGTTTATCCAACCAACTTAAAAAACACAAGCCACCCAGTTTCCACAGCCCTCTAGTGGTGAAAATAAATAATGGCCTACATACGCACAATTACTCCAAGAACACACAGAAAACACCTGAATTCTCTGCTGCAATCCATATGTCAAACTCTTGAATAAAATAGATATGTAATTTATTTTTTAAAAGTACAATATGAAATTTGAATGTTCCTCATGAAACACAGAGAGGCTTAGTGAGATTACTCACTGAGAAAGCTTCCTCAGAGAGAGCTGGCTAGAATCATATGGAGGCCACAGTAGGAACCATCTGAGGAGTCTGTAAAAAGAATAAGTAAAGAAAAATTGTCAATGAAGAATTTGAATAGACATGCCACATAAAAGAATATAAAAAAATATACTGTATATCCTACCTTATTACTGGAAGTTTCAGCAACAGATTAGTTCTCTTTGTTATACCACCAAAAATCAGGTCACTACCCAGGCCCTTAAAAACATCTTGCTCAGTAGCTGTGAGCATAAAAGCATCCAGGTGCTGTGGAGCTTAAGTACTGCAGAGCCTAATGTTGATTCATTTAAGAGTAGCTCCACTCACAAGTCGGGTGACTGATGCAGTAAGTAGAAATTTGTGAGCTTTCCCTCTAAAATAGACACGTATCCCCCAGCTCCATGAATTTCAGTCTTTAATTTAACATGCGTCTCAGCTATAAGCAAACTTTCAAAGCTGTAGATGATGAATGAGTGTTCATATTTTGTGCCAAATCCAACTGGGGGATACCTATTCTGGAGATGGTGTTTCTTTTGTGCCGCTTTGTGGTCAAGTACCTAAAGAAGAAAAAAAATAACGGAGCAAATATTGTGTATTCATATTCTTTACTATCAAATTTAGCTAAAAACAGGCACAAAACACTGCTGGCTTTGTGAAATCAACAGTTAATTAAAAAAGCTAGCGTCTGCTCCCCCTACGTTCAGTTAGACAAAGTATGTGAGGTTTTGGTCTCTTTGGTCTTGAAATAAAATGACATGATGTACAGTGCTTGATACCCATCTGGCTTAGAATATGATCAGTAACCTCCAGTATCGTGTTTCAAATTTTCAGGGAGATGCCAAAATACACACACTGTATCTGACTCAGGGTAGTTGAACAGGGGCTAACCTGGATTTGGCGCTGGAAAACAATGCTTTAAATAATTCAGCTGTCATAAAAACACATAGTGTAGATAAAAACGAAACAAAACACAATAACAGGTCCACAGTTATTCAGTCTGCATACAAAATGCCCAATAGACGAAAAAAACTCTTCCGTGTTGTGTATCAAACGGTGCTGTCCTCAAAATGTCCTCAGTCCATGTCAACAATAGGTCCATGTTCTCGTGGCTTGGTTTCATGAAGCATAGTTTCTTGATAGTTCCTGAAAGCAACATATACTGATGCGCCGTCATGCAGACATCAGTCACAGCTAAGTATTGTCTGGAGTCATAACTGAGCTGCCCAGAGGGTCCTGCACTCCAGGAACACTGTCAGCAGACTTCACGCTGGGCCACTGAGCCTCTTCATCAGCATCAGGCTTCCAGCTTTTGATGTCACTCACAGACATTTCCCCTTTTACACACAGGAAACAAGAAAAGTGTTATTTACAGACTGCATGAGCTAATCTTCTTTTGAATCTGTATTAATACGCTTCACTAACAAAAGGCCCTTAATCTGTATCTAACAGATGTTGTATGCACACTTTCACAGTTGAAAATAGAAACCCCCCTACACTAAAATACAGTACAACAGTTCCATTATAAATACTATAAAACTTATATATATATATATGGAGTCATATATATATATATTTTATATTTATAAACTTCATTTATAAAAATACTGTAGATACTGTTTGTATTATCTTGTAAGGCATTTCTAATATTTCTGCTCCTCTGTCTTTGCAAATGAGATGTACACAGAAAAAGGTGTAAGTGCAATCAAATACGTACTTTCTGTGTTCTCTTCTGGAGTTTCTGTGCCATAATTAAAGCTATTCTGCTTTCCTGCTGATTTCTTCAAGTTTTCCATCTAGATTAAAAACAAAATTTTCATGCAATATAATATCACCTATTTAGTGCATGTAAAAATCATTCAAAAGGAGATATACTGTAAGAAGACATGCTTACCTCTGTGCATATGGACTCTGAAAGTCGGCTGCTGAGTGGGCCGTTATTGTCAAATTTGCAGGTACTGCGGAAAACCAGAGTGAGCTTTAATATCCTTCTCTACAAAAGTAGCGTTAGCAGTAGTTTAACAAGAACTGTAAGAAATCCGTTTTACCTTGAACTCTGTGATAACGCCGGCTCACAGTCAATTGAGCTCTCTTGGTTCTGTAAAGGAGAAAATATGTTTTTATTGTTACTGAGATTGTGGCAGGAACGAGTGATTGACAGTGAGAGGCAAACGTCAAGTCTCACCTGTGGGGCCTTGTTATGGGTTTTGGCATCATTAGCTTTTTCTGCCTCAATGTCTCGGTTTCTAGCTTCTTTTTGACGCTGCATCTTTACATAATCAAATGTGCTTATGCCTTTATAAACTGTATAGACAAGTGGAGAACAAACACCACAGGGAAATTAGGAGAACTAATGAATGGGGAGAAAGAGCCAAATGAAAAGTCTGCTTTGGAGATTGTGACTCACATAGGTAAAAGTGAAAACCCAGCAGATGACAGAGCAGCAGCAGGCAGGTGATGCTCAGCATGACTGTGACGAAGGCTAATATAATGAGACCAGCCGAAGTAGTCTTTATGGGTGCTAATGGTAAAAACACCAGCCAGGTCCCATTCCCCAGTATACCTGTGCAAACACACATACACAGGTTTCCATGTGATGATGCAAATGACAAAAATATTTGCAAAGCTGTTTCTATTCAGTCAGATAAAGAAAGTTAAAGATTGTGGTGACTCACTACTAAACTGTGGAGCGGTCCGCAGACTGTTTGGGTCCAGGTAATGCTGAATGAAGATGAACAAGATGACAACGACGAGAAGGAAGACACCTAGTGTAGCAGAGGACAGTGCCACAAAGAAGTACCTGAAGGCAGCACACAAACCATGATGTTAATTTTTATACAGTAGCATGCCACATTTCACACGGTCAGATCCAGAAATCATCCAAAACGTTCTTACCAGTAGTTTCTGCCACCCACACAGGTGTTCAGCCATTTGCAGTGGTGATCAAAGTCTTCCACACACTTGTTGCAAATGCCACAGTGTTTAACTTTGGGGCCACTACATGAAAATCAATGAAGATTAACACCATTAAAATACAGCTTTTTGCCAAAATTGCCAAATTATATTTCTAGTGAAATCACATTAAAACATTACAGCTTTGGATACATACACCTTGACGTCACATAGATAGCAGTGTAGATCCTGGATGACATGTCGTTGCTTTGTGTGGTCAAAAAGTGGCATTGGCCTGGAGTAGCTCTGTTTGGCCCTGACACTGGCATCTGCTGGGTCTATAGTTACAGCCACAATATGGGTGAAAAAGTGTACAATAAATGTTATGCCTGTAAGCTGTACACAGGAGGAGTCAAGGAAAATAGCACTAATATTAGAAAAACATACTTTAAAACTACAAATATGTGTAAAATGTGCAATAAAATGCAGAGTAGTATATGTACAAGAAGCTGCAAACTGTTGCGCACAAGTGGATCTTTTGTGTGAGAAATAAAGTCGGGTCTGAAGAAATCAACTGTCTTTACAGCTGAGTGAAGCTTCAGTTAAAGAAACTAGTGTGTTGACATCATGCAGCATTCAACATGTGACAAAAACACCAGTGATTATGTCTTTTGGGCTTAATAGAGACCACAGAAGCAGAGACAGAGTCACGTCTGGTGTGACTGGAGCCCATACAGAAAGAACACACAACACAATCCTTGTCTTATAACCAGCAGTCGAAACAAAACTGTAGCAGAGGCTAATGGTTGCTCCATATTCAAATCTGAAAGACCCACTGCTGCACACTCAACAGTCAGCTACAATGACAGCAAAGTTGCAGCTGTGTGATAAGGATACAGAATAGAGCACATGGTTCCACGGCAGAGGCAGAAGAGGGATGTAGATGCCAAAGTTGACTATGGCGAGGTAGCTGTACACCAACCAGCCGACCACTTGGAAGGCTTGAGGCGGCCACGACCATCCGTTCATCCTGGGAGGTTTGGAGGTGACCAGCTCATTCCTGCTGCTGCTGCCCTGCACGGGAGATGTGCGTCTCAGCCTATGACTGAAGCAGTTCATCTAGACAGTACAAGGAGACAATAGACAAAGTCTGTAGAGTGTGTCCTCCAGGCATCTTTGAAAATCCATCCACACATCGCTAAACGCAGGTCTAGCTCCAGCAGAGTGTGTGGCCACATTTGCAGGGGAAATGAGTTAGGAAAATGAGTTGAGCATAATGATAGTGGCTGCTCACTCTCTCATGGACCCAGACTCAGACTGCATTAGTTTTAGCAAGGTGTAGTTTTAGTCTAGCTTCATTGCTATAAATAGACTTAACAAATACTTTCTAACCAGTTTCAAAAAAACAACAACAAAAAAACAGAACATGGTAACCTTCATGAGGATGGGATTTATTGCTGGGTTTTTGTGTAACCAATAACTTGGCAACGTGTCTACAATGATAAGGGTGGTTGAAGGTCCTATTCATCTTCAGACATGACAAAGGCAACACTGCATATAAATAAGGAGGATATTGCCACATAGCTTACAGAAAACTGATTCAGGGTAAAAGAGTCACACAAAGTGCAACATCCCTTCCTCTGTGAGAAAAGCCTTGTAATCACATGTTTTGCCCTTGGCCTTATGCCTGGTACATGCTCAGTTCACCATATTAACTACAAATCAGTAAAAAAAATAAACGATTTTAGTGCTTTTTACCGTTAAAAAGTAATCAATAATTATGTAACGCTAAATGTAAAAATGTAACGCTAGCTGCAGAGTAGAAAGGGGAATAAACCTCTCTGGCTGTTGGTTTTGTTGTCTCTCTTTTCCTTAACAACTAAACACTCGAGCTAACGCTTAGTTAAAGGTTTTCTGCTTTATTCACTCACAGTCCACGGTTTAAAATAAACAATGAAGTCAACAATAACCTATAGGATAACAGGTGTGTGCAAAGTTTTAATCGTACGAAGAATGACTTACTTTTTCCGGTGAAACACAGCGACCATTAGGTTAAAAATAAATAAATATACACGCTCCTGTTCAAATAAAAACGCAGATTTCCACCGCTTGATATGCCATGATCAGTCAGTCAGCCGGCAGGTGCTTCAAAAAGTACAATTTACATAATGAACAAACACAGACCGGCAGGAGAACGCGGAACAATTAAAAAAATCAGAGGTAAACATGGGTAAAATCGTTCGGTGCCCTTAGGTGTTTGTCAGCGAAGGACGTGAGTCAGAAGTTGAAGAATCAACTCACTCAGCGGGTCTTAGCAGCGCTATGGAAACTGTCCCCCTGCTGCGCATGTGCACCGCAGCTCCCCTCAAGATGCCCAGCTTTCTAATGCGGCCCTTCACGGGCGGAATAAATAACGCATACAGCTTTCCTGTCTAACTCAGTCCGTGCAAATTCATCTTCACACTTTTAAACCCTGGAGAATATAAGATCCTCAAAAATAACCGATGCTCTGTTAACGTGAGAGCAAGAGGGAACTGCAAACACAGACCACATAACACTTCTGCTTTCAAACGCTCTCTTTTATGGTTGGCCTTCATCCTAGATTTTATCATCTAGAGCTATATTTCGGTTTTATTTTCACTTCCCCGTTGTGTCTTCCCACATTGTAACATCTTACAATAATCAGAAATTACTGATTACAGAACATGCATTTTGAGCTGCTCCCACAGTGAACACAATGCAGCTGATAATAGTTTTTCTTACTGAACAACACACATTTATAAATACAGGTGCAAGCATTTATTTTTCAAGTGTTGCACTCATACAAAACCATACAATTACACTACAAACAGTCTGTACAATCATAATCAGTCTTTAAAACAGGTCAGAGGCTCCTGCTGTCCGCACAGTGTTTAAACAGTCCAACTGAGTAGACAGCGCTGTTAACACCAGGATAACAAAACGGCGTGTGTGTGGTCAGCTGTTGGCTGTGCTCTCTTGTTCCGGAGATTGCAGGAACTCGTAGGGATCATGAACCATTTCCGACTGGTCCCCAACACCCAGGTGTGATGGGCTCCCTGTGGATAAAAGAAAACATGGTTCTTATTGTTGTTGCACAATAATATGATGTTTAATACAACAAAACTGTAAAATTGTAACTTAAAAGTATTAGCAGTAATTCTTAGTCTTGCTTATATACCTAGGTGGTGCTGGTCCCTCTCTGAGGCATTAGAGAGAGAGGACAGGTTGGACGAGGGCCTGGAGCCAACTCTGTCCACCTGAGCCTCCTGGAACTCCTGCAGGAGTTTGTCTGCATCGTCAAAATGCTGCTGGCCCTCCTCATTCCCCGGCTCTTTTTTCACTGTTTTACCTGATAAAGAAAGAGGGAAGGTACTGTAGATCACTGTAGAAAATTAATTGAATAAAGGGAAGTAAAACCAGACTGGGAAAGAGGGGAAATGTGCACACTATTAACTCTAATGGTATATAAGATTTGCCACAGCCACAAAACAGCCACTGTGGTGCACGAGAGTGGCATCATAACAGATAATTGTGATACAATTGTGTTTTGAGCTGTTCTGTTTATACTAGCTTCAGGATAGTAGAGCATTACAAAGATACTGTCCCAGGAAAAGATATAGTAAAAACTTGAGGGTTTTGATGGGATTAAAATGTTTACATGGTTATTTTGCACTTTATTGCCCTTTAATAGCCAAATGTGTAACTGCCCTTATGCTTACTGCAGATATTAGCACTATTGCATTGCTAACTTAAGTGTGTTATGACTGGATTACTGGTGTACATGTAAATGCAGCCAGGGTGGTGATAGAAGATAATCACCTAGTGAGTTAAGCATGGAAATATCCAGAGACATATCAGGATAGTTCTTCATTGACATGAAATCCAGGACTGAGCCGCTCTCCCCCAGGCCAGTGCTATCTGCCATCTGCAGGACAACACACAGTGTGAGTCAGATACTCAAGCGAAAGCAGCCAAGCACAACATGATTTCACAAAAACTGTTTAAGTGCAGTATCGTCTTTTCTGAGCTATAGCATACCTGTATGTCACAAATATTGGACTTGGTTTCATCAGGTTTCAGCATCATGTTTCTTTTCTGAAACGTAAAAATGAGTATCATTCACACAGACCTGCATCGCATTGTCAACACAATCTCACTGGGAGCGGGTGATGGATAAATCTCATTCACATAAAGTGTAAGTACATATCATATACCTGTCGAATCTGATTGACCGCTTTAATGTGATCGCCTGTGGTCATCTTGTCCAGAAGACCATCGACCCAGCGCTTGGTGACACTTCCACAGCCCTTGACAAACTCCTGTATACTTAAAGAGTGATAAAAAAGAGCGAGAGATACAGAAATTACAAGCTGAAATGAAAGACAAAGAGATAAAGATAAGTTTTACATGAGACAAAAAAAATCCCTTACCTCAAAGCACACTGTACCCCTGTGTCGTCTCCATAGGCTGAATAGAGCATGTCCACCTCATCAGGCAGCAGGTCTGGAAAGACGGAGTTCTTCTGAAGGCTCTGGGTGTTGTAGGCACTGCTCAGGAAGGTCACTACACAGACAAAACACAATCAATCAATAAATCAAAGCCATAGACTTTCATGGCAGTTTTTACTGTTGTTAATGGAAAGAGATGATTGAAGTGAGCAATGTGAATTAAAACAACAAAAGCGCACTTAATGGCATACCTTTGTGTCTCCTGTCATCTTTGAAACCCAACGTTGTTAATCCAGGCAGAAGCTTGTTTGACAGAGAACTCAGGTCCACTTTATGGGTCTCCTCTTCTGCAAAAAAAAAAGAAGAAGAAGAAGAAAAAAAAATGCTTCTTACATAAATATTACATATGTTGCAAACATAGTTCAGATCTTGTGAGAACATTGGGCTTTGAAAGATAGCAGTGCGGTGATAGCAAACCTTCAGCATCAGGATCAAGCTGATTTACAACCGTATATATGAGAGAACCATCTGATTCTTTACGCAAGTGACCCATCTGGAAACAGAGACAAGAGAAACAATATACTTCCATCAAGTCGCAATTTGGAAAATTACTCCCTGTCATATTTGAGTGTGGAAGTCTTACTATCGCTTAGTCATTTATGTCATAACATACACCCATAGCTGGTAGAAATTATGTATGAATGGAAATTTATACACAATAAGTAAAGAAGACCTTGGAGTTCGGCATGTATCGGCTGATGCGATCCCGAGCTTCATCTGCAGAGTGTTCAACCAGTGCCAGGACATGCTCCTCTGCTGTACTGTCAGTCAAACTGCAAGCATTTCCCTCTGGTTCATACAGGTAGCTGAGATAACAGATGTGATAGTGTTACTGGATTGTTATACGGACGGGGAGCTTTTCAACTACAGTTCAGCCCTTGGGTGTATACAAAAAAAAAAAAAAACACATTTAATTTAGAGGTTACAAATAAGGAATACCTGATGACTTCCTTCATGTCTTTGACTGGTTGTTTCCTGGACTTCTTTGCCGATTCCACTGGGATGGGGATTATCTCTGGAGGAGTCACATCAGCTGTAAGATCTTCATCTCCCAAAATGGCTGCCTGCTGGGTGAAATCCATGTCTTGCATGAAAGACATGCTGCGCTTCAGAGCCAATAACCGCTCCTATACACAGAGCAGAAGAAAAAGGGAGCAACACTTAATCTGCTTAAATAGAAATGAATGTGAGGGACAGTGGGAAGTAGTTGCTGACAGTGTTACCCATACATTGATTTATTTGTGGCGGGCCGCCACAATATCAACATTGACCACCACATATTGATTTTCTATGGGTTTTTTTTTCACTATTTCATTTGGGTAAAATCTTACTTCACTGTAGAACTGCACACAGTGCATTGATTTGCTCAGCCCCTCCTTCAGGTTGTACATATTGTTCAGTTATTTATTTGTCACAAAGTACTTGGCAAAATATTTGCAGTGGAGTGCCTTATACACAGCCGCCCTCAGCTAACGCAACAAACAGAATCTAATTCTGTGGAAATTGCTGGCTGATTGTTACAATGAAGTTGCAAAGGGAAAATAAAGGTTCTAATATTATATATATTTTTCTGATTTTTGTTTTTCATCCACGTCATTACATTACCTTGCTCATCATCTTGAATCCTGTATGCAGCAGTTTCTTGGCAGCCTTATAGTAGACCGTCTCTGGTCGGTTGTACACCATCGCATTGTCACACATCAGTTTAAAGTCCGCCTGAAGGCCAAAACGTTTTCAAACAGGTATGAGGACAAATGTTGTTTACAAACACTGCTATGTTAAACTTGATGACACTCTCAAAAGAACATGTTGAAAACGATCCTCACCTTGAATTCTGTTACTGTGTTGTACTCGTTGTTTCTAATCTTGTCTTTCATGGTGCTGAAATCCATTGGATGTTTGATGATCATTGAGTAACCAGGAGCAATCGCATCTGTTACTGGAAATGAGAAGAATCCATGGGGGTCTTTCCTGGAAAGACAAGTGATGCACTGTCAGTGTTATTCAGTCCAGACGCAGCCTTTACAATTGTTTAGCCTTGTCTGTTCATGTGGAAGAGTTCGTTATCTGTCAGGTCAATATGATCAATATGAATATATCTTGCTCATGCTGTGACGTGATGCACCAGACCAAATCATGATATGGCCTTTTTATAATTTCATATTTTGCAATCTGTGGTTGATACATCTGCAAAGTTTCCAGCCACAGCAGGACTTACTGTCCATATTTGAATAGTGTCAAATAGACTGTATACCAAAGGCCCACAAACAACAAAAGCAAGATTTGCTCTTTTGGGGAGTGAGGGAATGTTATGAAAATGAAAGAGGTATGTACTCAGCTAATTTCATGTCACTCTACCAACTGGATCATGGGATATGTTGCATGCAAATATGACATTTTAACCTGAAAGTGGTGTAAGAAAAAGTTCAGTTTTCAAGAGTGTCCAAAACGGACAGTATGATTGTGCTGAGTAAATTTCACGGCGATATGCATATTCACTTCTGATATCTCTTGTGTACATATGCTCGATAGTGTCAGTATTAGAGGAAATGGGGTTCTGCAAAAACATTCTTAGGGGACAGTGTCAGGACATCAAGTTGTTTTTTTAGGATCTCAATCCTCTCAGACTCTATGACATCTTTAAAAAGTTTATTATCAGAGTGGTCAGACTTGGAAGGGGTCTTTGTGCTTCTATATGAATTGTAACTAGTTAAAACACTTCAGGAGCAATTCTGTGGCATTAAAAGGACAGAGGGGCAACGAAAAAAGTGGATGCAGAAATCAGAGTGAATTCCTCACCTTTGCAGCTGACGTAAGAAGTGCTCCAGCAATTGTTGACGAGGAGTGGACTCATTTTCTGCAGTAGACAAGCACAAATATGCAACTATTTATAAAGACATTTACTAGTGAATAATAGCTGAAATCGCCTACAAAAGGAATCTGATGTGCCAGTATACAGGCTGTTTTACCTTGTTGTGTCCTGCACGCTCTGACTGGTCTGTCTCCTTGCTGCTCTACTTCCACCTTCACACTGGGCTGAAACTCCTCCACTTCAGACTCTATCTCAAACCTCTCTTTCTTTTTTTTCTTCTCTTCAGGCTGACAAGAAACACACAAGATGCGGGTGACTTGTCAAAGTACTCAATAAGAATTTAATGGTGATATTTTTAAGGGTTAAATTTCTCACCTCTAATCCGATGCTTAAACTTTTTGACAACGTGAAAGGTTCAACCGGCACACCAACACTGGCAGAAGTCGCAGCTGCTGCCTCTGATTCATTCTGCTCTCGTTCTCTCTTCTTCCTTTTCTCCTCCTGTGTGATGAAAGATCTTTTTTAACGTATAGCACCAAACAATGCAGTTATCAGGCAGATAAATGTTCTTCTGCCCACTAACCTTTCGCCGTCGTCTCTCCTCATCGTCCACATATTTGTCTTTATCCTTTTCAGATTTCTTCTTTTTCTTCTTCTTTTTCTCTTTGTGGCGTTCTCGCTCGTGGTCCGATCTGTCGTCGTAGTAGCTGGAGTCATGGCCCGAACCGGAGAGCTCTGTCACCTCACTTCCTCCAACTTTGAGCACAAGCTTTAGGGGCTTCTCAAGAGCCTTGTCCTCATAGTCTGCAATCAAAACAAAGGAGATGAAGGCCACAGTTAGTGGCAGGAATCGTGGTGTAAGGTAAAAAGTTGTGGAAGGAGTAGGTGAGCATGTGGGATGACATAGACATTGGTATGATAGCAGAATTGTATGTTTTGTGTTATATCAGAAATTGTAAGAAGAAAGCAGACTTAAGGCTGTAGCTCCTCTGTCTGTAGAAAATCTTCTACTTCATGTTGTGTGAATGGGTTGTGTTCTTCTGTGCTGTTTTGTTGAAAGTAATCCCATAGGACATGTTTGTGTTTGGTTGGGATTTTTTTGACTGATAAATGTTATTCATTGATACATTTCATGTATCATGGTTAAACACCTTGACACAATTTTTGACCTTTTAACTTTTTGTTGACTGATTATGTGATTAGTTACACACCAAATTAAATTTAAATGTCAAAATGATGATACAAATAGGACAATCAGATATAACTTTACTAACCAGCTGCCTTCGCCAACACTAACTTACTAGCACAACCAGAAAACAAACAAAAAAATGTATTGTATATCTTAAATTATAATAAACTACTTATTAACTTATTAGGATTTCAGCAAAACAATATACCAACAGGCTAGGCTAAGATAGCTAACAACAACAAAGCTAGCTGGAACAAAAGCGGTGCGGTAAAAAAAACAAATGGTAAACGGTGCATTCAGGTACCATCAACTGTTCTCCACTCCGGCTTGTGTTTCTTGTGTTTTTTCCCCATTTCTCCGTATTTATATCCGAGGTCTTGTGTTTATTCCAATAATGTCGATGCAGGTCGCTGTCGTCGCTCTGGCTGTAACAAATCTTTGCAACAAGAAAGCTAACGCCAGCCGGATGTGATTCCCCGACACAAACGATGTATGTCCGGTGTAACGACTCAGCGCGCTGAATTCAACAAACTATCGGCTTTCTGACAACATTGAGGACCGACGCTAGTTTCGTGAGTATCACAACTTTGGTTATTGCAATTAATTCGCTCGACAACGTAGAAGTTAAGTTTGGTTTAAATTTTTAGTAATGTAGGGAACTGTTTTGGCGGACGTCAATGTTAACCAGCTATGTTAGCTAGCTACAACATCAAACGTCGCCAACTTTCTCTGCTAACGAAATGCAAAAGAGGTTTTTGCGTTGAGCAAATTTCTTCGTTGAGTACAAGACTGAACACCTACCTGCCCAACACACACACTACACTGTCCTGTGCTGCTGTCAAAGCTGTAAATGTTGCTCTGGTGTCCACAGTTTTACTGGAATGGAGGGTGACAGAATGGAGGTGGGAAACCAGAAAGAAAACATCAACGTGGAGGTCCATGTTAAATCTCACAGGTTGGTTACCATACCTGAGTAATTTGTGTCTGTTATTTAGCCATCACAGTAGTAAGGCTGCAACTGAAAATTATTTTCTTTAATAACTTGAGCTGTAAATAAAATGTCAAAAAATTGTTGAAAAAGGCCCATCTTTATTCCCTGAAGCCCAACATATAACATGCTTAAAAAATGACTTAAAGTCTTCACCTGTTATCTAAATGGTTACAGTAAATTTTCTCTCGAACAACTAGTTGACTGATCAGCTAATTATATCAGCTTTGGAGTATTGTTTGGTGTCCTGGTGCCTGTAGAAATGATGAAGCTGTCATGTATAATGGGGGTTGATAGGAGCCCAACAAAAGCAGTTTGCTTCAGGGCCCCTCAAGGAGCGAAAATCCAGCCATGAGTCCAGATCAAGCCACAGATCCTTCCACAAATACAGAGAAGACACACGTAGGCACACATTCAGTTTAGCTGACTACAAACTTCATGGGAGGAACAGTCAGGTAGATTGAGATTCACTAATATGCTGTATATGTAGTAAGAAAATGTGTTTGGGGTATTTATTGTTACTTATATACATTTATACTGAATAGAAGTTATTTTTTCTAGTTACATACTGTACCTCAGAATATTGGTATATTCATGCTAAGGAAATCACATAATTGCAGCCATACATTCTCATACAATGTATGTTTCTGCTCTTGTCCATGTTTCAGCACAGCTAAACTGTCTGAGGTGAGGATGCATGTTCTGGCTCTGCTGAATCGCCACAGCATGGTTTTTGGAAACTACAGATGGACAGAGTTTGATGAAGACTTTCTCCAAAATCATGTGCAGTCTGTTGCTATAGTTGATCTAGAGGAAATGGTAACACAGGTCTGTTGTTTTCTTTTTTTGGTCAATATTTGTAATCATGTATAAGTGTGTTTTCTCATAAAGAGGTAATGATGCTTTGCACTTGTTTATTCATTTTTTCCCCACTCAGCCCCTTGATTTGAAAAGCTGCTCCGTCTCCGTTCACATCTTCACTCTGAATGAGGATGGACCCAGCACGCTCAGTTTGGAAGAAGATGAGGAGCTTTCAGCAGCAAATCACTGGTTGTTGCCAGCAGGTAACAATGAGCATTGTGGACGATAGTGCACTGAATAGAACAGCATGTTGATCTTGCTGTCTTAGTTTGATGTATTTCCAGTTGAAGTCAGACAGTGAGGTAAGATTTAATACAGAAAGAGTTCTACATTGTAAACCAGTGGGTTATCATAGGCATCACAGACATACAGAATAATATTCAGTATTACTAAATGTGACACCCATCCCACAATGTCTTTTGAGTATGAAATGCTTTCCATGTAAGTGAAATGGGACTGTCCTTCCACCTTCCAGCAATGTGCAGCTGAATCAAAAAAATACAAAAGCAAACTTCAGTGGGAGAAAATGATTGGAGGGCAGCAACTGATGCGCCCTGTAGTCTTCAAAAGGTGGCTGTAAAAACTTTGTAGTTCTTCACTGAGAAGAGAGACAAACTTCACTGAGAAGAGAGACAAACAATTGTGTTATATATTTACTCAAATAAGTACACATGCACAACCGCATGGAGCTTGCAAGCAGGAGCCTGTGGTATAGTGTTTGGGACATATTAAGAATATGAATGGACACTAGAAACATGGATAATGTTGCAGGAGCAGTGTGAATGAGTTTGAGTGGTGTCTGTGAAAGTTTTCTTACTCTATTCTACTGTGATAACCAAGAATTCATTCAGAATCTATTGTAATCTGTGTCCAACCTGACCAAAGCCTCCTTGCTCTTTTATAGAGAAAACTAGAATTGTTTCAGGAGCACCCTTTAAACTTACAAGATTTAAGTATTATATAATCGCAAAATAATTGAAGGCAGGGTGAAGCATTAATGTAAAGGCAAGGTTACAATAATAATGATAAGCTAGTCATTTTTTCTCTATCTTAATTATTTTGATTTGTATCTATCAGCTCGGTAAACATCCTGTTTGTATATTTGTTGTATTTTCATTTCAGATTTGCCTGAAAGACCCTCTTAACCATTGGCTAATTAGAGTTCGATCTTATATAATGACTTGATGTCTTGTTTTTTTAACAGCTGAATTCCATGGGATTTGGGAGAGTCTGGTATATGAGAGTGGAGTCAAAAGCCAGGTAAAAAAAATACATAATAGCGGCTGAAAATGATTACATAACTTTCTCATACTGCTAAACATTTTCTTTCAGCTCCTGGATTATGTCACAACCACAATTTACTTCTCAGACAAAAATGTCGACAGCAACCTGATTTCATGGAACCGTGTTGTGCTGCTTCATGGTAAACAACTAGTAACAGTGATTTATTTTTATTGATTGAGGTCGTGACGTAAAATAACTGATTTATCACTTTGTGTTGGCCACACTCAGGACCCCCGGGCACAGGGAAAACGTCACTGTGCAAAGCTCTTGCCCAGAAGCTGTCAATCAGACTGTCGAGTCGGTAAGGCAATCCTCATTTTAGTGAAACCGCTTCAGCAGTAAATAACTCCTCTTTTCATTTTACCGTACACTCCTCTCCCTGCAGGTATTCTTATGGCCAATTTGTTGAGATTAACAGCCACAGCTTGTTCTCAAAATGGTTCTCAGAGGTACACCTGGGCTCTTCTCTTTATGATTATATGTTTAATTGGAGGATCGTCTAGATTAAACTGATAATATTTTGGTAGCTAATAATGCCCCTTTGTTACAGAGTGGCAAACTGGTGACGAAGATGTTTCAAAAGATCCAACAGCTGATTGATGACAAAGACGCTCTTGTGTTTGTTCTGATTGACGAGGTAAAAATCCACTTGTTGGAAACTATTTTGAAATTGGCATTAGTCTAGTCTGAGCCCCAGAAATGAATCTAGTCAGTGCATGTGTATTTGCTTCCACATTCACTACAACAGAATCTTGTCTTATTCCTTGTTCAGGAGTGTTTCTGCTGTACACTCGGGCTGCTCATTTTGTGAACCTATTTTACTGTGAATAGGTGGAGAGTCTGACAGCAGCTAGGAATGCCTGCCAGGCAGGAACAGAGCCTTCTGACGCCATTCGAGTGGTCAACTCTGTTCTCACTCAGCTGGATCAGATCAAACGGTCAGAAAGCAAAGCATATGCAATTTTTAGATATATATACACACACACACACACACACACAATATTTAGATATCATTCCTGGAACTCGTTAGACTAGAAGCCTTAATTTATCATTCTTGCCATTACTCTTGATTACTATTTACACTGTAAAAATCCTACCATTTGTGCTGCTCACACAGGTTTGTTTTGTGTTGACTTTTGGGCTCATATTTCAGACATTCAAACGTTGTGATCCTGACGACCTCCAATGTGACGGAAAAGATTGACTTGGCATTTGTGGACAGAGCTGACATTAAGCAGTACATTGGACCCCCGTCTGAGAAGGGCATCTACAACATCTACCTCTCCTGCCTCGAGGAGCTGATGAAGGTGACCAAACAATCTGGCAACATTTCTCATTATTAGCGAGTATTCAGTACTTATAATGCAAAGTGTGTGTGTGTGTGTGTGTGTGTGTGTGTGCATGTGTGTGTGTGTGTGGACTGAATCACTGCATACCAGTTTATTCCAGTTATCATCAAAACATTAACAAAATAGAAATCACAATTTCAGAAAACAAAGCAACAACAATGTAAGAGCACAGTCATAAACAACAACAGTGTAGAAGCAAAACTTTTAATTCAAAAAGGTGAGTTGGTACATTTCAATTTATGTGTCTTTGCTTCATGATTTGTGGTTATGTACAGTGCCAGATCATCTACCCCCGGCAGCAGCTGTTTACCATGTTTGAGCTCAAGACAATGGGGTTTGCTAAGAGTGAGGTGTCTGAACACAGTCTGAACCTGAGGAACATTGCTCTGTGAGTACAGCCTCGCAAAATGCAATAGCACCCAAATCACAGCATCTGTGTTGTGCTCATTACATCGAACGTCAGTGAGAACTGAAACAGCCAGAGGCTACTGTTTTATTTTTCTTTTCATTTCTAGGAAAAGCAAAGGTTTGAGTGGAAGAGCACTCAGGAAGTTACCATTTCTAGCGCATGCACTGTTTGTGAAGGTAAGTATTTGATTTTGTTCGACAGAGTGTAGGTAAAAAAAAAAAAAAAAAGAGTCATATTGTTTTTTAATGTAGTTTGTTTGCCTGCAGTCACCGACAGTGACACTTGAGAGGTTTCTGGAGGCTATGGACCAAGCGGTGGATAAACAGAAGGAGGAAAAAGCTAACCTGGTCAACGGTGTCTGAACTTATTACAAAGCCCAAAGGCTGACGCATGATTGTTCATGAGCTCTCAGTCCCTGTTTGTTTGTAGTTTGGAAAACTACAACCCTTACATCTTTTTATAAAGCATAATGAATTAATTTGGCTGCACTACGTTAAATATATTATTGGCAAGTAACATTGTTTTAACAAGTGCTATCTATAATATCAAAATCTTTATTCAGGTAATATTGTTGGTGCTACTACCTTACAAGACCAAGTCAGTTTCGGCAAAGGTAACTTGGCGTACCTGATGCTTGAATTTTCTATATGCTATTAACTGTTTACTCTTTTCTCATCTTTAAAGTGTTTGATATTTTTATGTAACATGCAGCTTTAACCTCAATAGTGCCATCTTGTTTTTGGTTCCCATGTTAAAGGGATAGTTTGGATATTTATTGGCATTAATTACTTTCCTCATAGTGACATTGGTGCACAGACTTTAGCTCAGTCCGTAGATAGTTTATTTTTTATTTTATTTTTTATTTTTTTTTGAGATATCCCATTGAAATGCAGCTTGACATACAAAGGAAAAAGCAGTTCCTTAATGGTGGACAGTGAAACATCAGAAATACAGAAAGGCAAATGCAATTTGTTGTGAAAGGTTAACATTTTTGAGTCCTTTGTTGTTGATTAAAGTTTTTTCCTTTTTTCCATTAACCTGCCTCCATTGGAACTGCTTATTCCTGTCTGACCAGCTGCAGGCTCGCAGAGATATCTCCACGAGTCTATAGAACGAGCTAATGTACAGCACACCATCTTATGTCAAAAAATTTGAACTGTCTCCTTAACATGCATGTTTTTGTACTCTGTTCATGTTGTTTTTTTGTTTTTTAAAAAAGGGCCATTTCTCTTAATTCATTAGTTCAAAGAAAATGTTTGTTTATTTCATTGTCGGTTCTATATTTATGCTAACAACCAATCGTCTTTAAACTCGGGGTTCATGTGCTCATTACAACTTTATTTTGTATATAAATTTGTAATAAACAATATTGTTTATACTTATGTCTTTTGAAGCAGATGCATTTTGCAGATTTTTAACAAAGCCTTTAGGCCACCACTTGGTGGCGCACAGACGCTGTCATACAGTTTTACACATGGAAAGACTGATTTTATATAGTGTATTTTATGAGATACATGATAATCATAGCAAGGGCAATAAGGAAAAATGCCCACAGCAATAAAACCAGATTGCACTTGACCTTGAGCTTGTCTCATGTAACAGGATAATAATGTTATCTAAATCTTGCAGAGTAAAACCAGAAACCTCCACAAATATAAAATGTAAGGGAGCAAATCTGGAAGCGTAAAAGGAACTTTTGCAGCAAACAGCTAACACCATAGCATGTGGATTTAAAGTGATGTATGGTTATGTCTGACGGTGTGTGTTTGGGCGTTGTTTTGCCCTTACAACAACAACTGTTGAAAGATGATTTGGTTATGAAGTGTATCAGTCATACGCACAGTTTACATGAACAGATCAGTGGCTCCATTGTTCGTATGAACATGTTTTGCATTCTGTGAATGCTCTGCTGCTTTGCATGTCAGCTGCCGGGTTCAGACAATGTGCCCTTTGTTTGTTGTTGGGCAACAGCTTTTTCACTCCACCACTTCAAAGGTGGATTCTGTCGTCTGTTCCTGAATGTGAAAGGAAAGCAAACATTGAGTTCATCTTTCTTCACACGCCTTTATGCCTACTCAATCATATCACTGTCACCTTTAGGATGGCCTGTCTGGTGTTTTATTGAGCGCATTTTCACATGAAATTTGTTTGGATTTGATTTTACTGGTAACAGTCTGTCGTTAAGATCAAACAAAAGATTTATACTCTTTTTACTCTTATCAATTTTTTTTAAGTACTGGGTTTCACAAAAAACCCAGAATGGATTTCCCCTCGCACATAAAGCTCCCATTTCATTGAGGAAACTTAATTGTTGTTTGCGTGAATTATCCCTTTAATGCCACAGTATCTTTTACACCTAATTGTTTGGCGTCCTCAATTATCATTTGTCAATGGAGTTTTTATGTGAGATGAATCACAAGAGGAAGTTCTCCTTTTCTCTAATGTCATCACTGATCACAAAGTGGAGAGAAAGAAGGCAGATAGAGAAAAGGAAATTTGTAGGAACGGGCATTGTGAATAAAACCATAATTGCTCTGTCTGGAGGCCGTTTTCTTTTGACTGTAGTTGGTCCAAAACCAGGCAGCTGTTAAAAGGCAATCAAGATGGTGAAGGAAGAAAAGTCAAAAGCCTTATTGTTACAGGGTTTTATCACTGTTTCAAGCTGTTTGAAAATGTCAGAAAACTCCAAACAAAACAAACAGTCTGATGTTTATCCTCTCAACCGTTGTTCAGGTACATGGCTGATAGCAATGGAATATGAATGCATGTGCCAATGGTGATTCACATAGGGAGGGGATTAACTTACACACATACTTATAGGTACGCTAAGAGGAAACTGAACACAGCCGCAACCAAAAACCATGGAGACTAACACTCATTTAAGTTTTAAAGAGGATATGGTTTATGCTGTCATTTTTTTGTGTGGTGCTGGATTGATTGACACAAATTTAGGAAGATCCTGCACCTCTGCCAGTATAATGATCCACCACCTCTGTACTAATACATAACAAGAGCCCATTAAAGTGAAGCTTGTCAGGGCTTCTCAATTCTTCATCTACATGACAGCCTTTGATGATAAACCAGGACTTTTATCCAAGTGAACATCGATCTTAAAAGACAACTCTCTGTTCCCAGTCTAAACTATCCTGTCAGAAACTGAAAAGTTATTTCTGTTTGAGTTCAGGTATTTCTGTGTCCCCATATGTTTGTCATCCATTTAAGTGGGATGTTAGAAAGAGGATAAGGGAGAGATACCTTGTAAAGAGGCAGAATCCTGAGAGGCAGGCTACATAAAGAAGTGGTGATAATTAGGCACGGTGAGCAGGATCAAAGAAGGCTGCCATCAATGAGCAATGCAAATGTCAGCTCGTCCTGTCAGCCATAGACGGTGATCTGAGAGTCTTGTGTCTGTGAGGAGTCAAATGGCAGACAAATTGACGGGAAGAGCTTTCTAGCTACTCTCCACATTAATCAAGGTATGACAGTGAAACTGGGACAATATTATACAGTACCATTCTCAGAGAAAATGAGATGTTCTTCCAGAAACACAGAGGGAGGAAAATCTTTTATGTTCTTCCAGGAAGAGCTCCACTGTTCAGGTAATAAAGTATAAAGATGGGCTGCATGCATGGGCTGTAATTTCTTATATGACAGCAGCACTTTGGAGCAGTGAGAGAATGAGTGAGCGATTGACACCAAGCGTGTAATAACAGTTTATGTCTCAATATCATGCAAAGATCAAAGTAACAGCTCTTCTAGTTTTGAATACAGTCTGCACAGGAGTGGAATATTTACAAAACACTAACATCACATTCATGTTTTCATACTAAGCAAAAGGTTGCCTAAGTAAATGAATATTCATAACTCCTGGCATGTGTTCTGCAGCAGGGCCCTGTTTTAACGCCCTGCCAAAGGAAACAAGCTATAAAACTGCTGAAGAGCTTTTGATGTCTGGTGGGTTGAAGTACAGCATGTTCTTCCTGGTTCTCTTTCATAAACAAATGGTTTATCTTTAACATCTGTTGTGCACATACCAAAAACAAATAATGGAAATTTCTGTGTACAGACAGGAGCATAGTCAGTCACGTTATGATAATGTTGTTATTAATTGTACCTTTTGTGTTTCTCTACACACAAGAAATGTTGTGGAAACTCACTTTTTTTAACAAACCAAAAATGTCATTTGGATTGAAACATCGTAACTTAAATGATGTTACTCTTAATCTAGTTTATATATGATCATAGACCTATGTGGAGATAGATTTAATTAACTGGTGTGTGACTTTTGTGGTAAAAATTTACCTTTGGTGTTTTGACGAGTTTGAATGAGAGAAAAATCTGAGATATAAACTATGCCTTCAAAGCAATGAAATTAATAAAAATAATGAAATGAGTTCATAAAATAATAATAAGTGTCCTTGTTATAACTGTAAATCTGCTTTAAAAACCATGAATGGAGTTGAAAATTACACCAACAGAGGACGCGGTTTTACGTTCAACAACACACGAGGAGCCAAACCAGTGTTCAGTGCTGAACAAAACCTGAATGGAACCGGAACACAAATGAATGGGATTTTCAAAATAATAGTTGATTTGGAAAAAACAAAAATGAAAGCAGTTAGGTGTACAGGAACAATCATGTACAATAGATAAATCTAATTGAAATATTCTACTCAGTGGTTTCATTACATTTGGTTGGAATAAAAGACAAAGTTGGTTCACACAAAATTGGATGCAAATCAAATCAAATCAAATAAAAAAAAATATATTTCTATATCAAATGATATTTATTATTGCTTTGTGCAGCTGAATTAGGTACTTCTGAGATCAAGGACAACAAACATGAAAGGGGAAAAAAGGGTGGTGCTCACTGACTGATTTTTATTTAGGCTATGTTTGGTTGATGTAAATACAAAAATATACATACTAAACCTTCACAAAACCATAACTTGATATCAGGAGACTTACCAGACCGAAGTGGCCACCAACAAAAGGTGGAGTGCTTTCCTGTAGCCAACAGGCTGGGGAAAAATTCCCAATTCAATTTATTTATATATATTCTACACATCTCTCCCCACATTTGACTTAATGTTTTACTGCTCATAATCTGCTTGCAACACTTTAATCAATTAAGTGTTTTATTTTTTAAAGCCTGAGGCGGATGTACCCTACCTGTTTCACTCCACTTGACGCTCGCGCCTCGTTCTCTGCTGCGGTCAAAGCGCCTCCACATTCAGTTGGACTCAAGTGAAGTCTGGAGACAGACAGTAGAGCGCGCCTCGTCTCACACTGACCGCTTTACACACTTATCTCGTTTCTGCACAGAGACAACTGATGCTTCAATGAAGAGGCGATTTAATCACCCGCCTTTGGATGAAGTTGGAGTTTTCTTCCTGCAAAACAAACACAATGTGACCATGTTGAGTCAGTGACTGTTTTATCCTTGGCGGATTTCGGAGTACCTTTATTGATCCAGGGAAGAGGGACTTAAGAATGGGCAAACTTCAGTCAAAACATGGTAAGAGACGATGCAGCTGAAAGCACTGAACATCAACATTTTGAAGTATTTCCTTTACAATGTTACAAAAACTAACGCTTGTCTATTTTGCATCCCTGTTTCTGGTGACGGGATCTAAAGCGTGTAAGCGCAGAGAAAACCCTGAAGGTGAGGATAGATCATTTTAATATAATGATGATTCATTAATATTAATATACATTCATAAGATTCATTAATGATGATGTTCTTATGAAGTACAGGTTGAGAATTATAGCTGCTGATCGACATGTTTTCTTCATGTCTCAGGAGACAGTTTTGTTGTGAACGCCTTCCTCCGGAGAGGGATGGAGGAGTGTGAGAGGTACAGCGCGACAGATCACAAGCTGAAGCACATGCAGGTATCTGAATTTTTAACAATTTTTTTATCTCATATTAATTGTTCCTCCTGGTGACAACAAGCCAACAAAAACAAAAGCAGCTTGTTTTGATGAAAATTAAATGATAAGCTCCTCAGGCTATTAAGTTATCCCTTTACTGATTTTTAAGACTTTGTGGAAACAATTGTAATGACTGACCACAAAGAATTTAATGGAATTTAAAGAAAATCAAACAAGTTCCATAATTTATTTAGCAAACATGTTTTTTTTTTTTAATCCAGTGATGCCGCAAATGATAAAACATGGAAATGTAAATGATGATTGCATTCCCTCTTGTTATGTTATATGTACATCATTCATGTTCATTTACATGAACAAAACTCACTGGGGAAGGAAAGTGTGCAGTGTGCGTGTGTGTGTGTGTGTGTGTGTGTGCGCGCGCGCGCGCGTGCATTTGTGTGCCTGTATTTGCTGATGGGACGGATCTGTCAAGCACTTCAAAGCTGTCTGGCTGAGGCTGTTACATTCCCTTTTCCTGAAAGATGAGCTGAGAACTTCTTGACTTTGAGGGGAAGCAAACTGTATTCACAAGCATGTGTGAAGACACGCTGATGTCTTTGCAAAGTTGTAGGCTGTTGTTCTTTCTGTCATGTCTGGCTCCGGGACAACACTGCAGCGGTTATTCCCCTGCCAGCATCACTGGATGGGTTATGACAGCCATGAGCCCTGTGTGTGAGGTGGCTTGGCAGAGCAAGCACACACACACACACACACACACACACACACACACACACACACACACACACACACACAGGCTGGATGGAAAGGTAGTCGTTTCTCAGAGTGAGGGATATAAAGTTTGCTCTTGTGGCTGCTGGCATCATGACTCAGGGCTGTGTCTTTTTCCTCAATGCCTCCCATTCTAGCGCGGCTCCCAGTGGGCAGCCCTCTGTGGCATAACATTACATCACTTCAATTAGCGTGTCGTTTTGAGGGGCGAGAGAGTCCCGAGCTCGCAGACAGAAAGTGCGAGAAGTTCACACAGAGGTACTGACAATCTGTGAGGTGGGTGGTTGTAATAGTGGAAGAGTTATGGATTATATCAGGGCTATAAACCGCCCACTCATGGCAAATTAAAAGAGAACTTTACTCTGCTTCAGAGGAGTCTGAGTTCACACTCCCCTGAAGGGAAACCACCAAAGACATACGCTTGGCTCTTATTAGTAGGTGGGTCCCACCCTCCCTTACCTCTATCAAAGTCATGCCTCTGATTTATGTTGTGTCATTAGTTGGTTGTATTCGAGGCTCATTCACAGACCAGAAGTGGATAACCATCAGCATTTAACTGACCGGCTCTTCCGGCTTTCTTAGAAACTCTGTATTAGCCATCATCACTTTTGTTGCTTTTTTTTGTTTCATGTGACAGTAAACTGAACATCTTTGGGTTTTGGATTGATGTTTGGACAACGATAGAAATTTCAAAATGTCACTTGAGGCTTCAGTGACAGCTCAGTCCATGCCTACATTAATAGAAAGATAGATGATGTCCCCAGGGATGTTTTTCATGCTGTTTCATTTCCCATCAAAGAGACAGTCTTTCTGCATGGATAGAGTTTATTTCTGCTGTAAAACAGTGATACCATTTCCATGTTTGATCCCACATACTGTTAATTGATTCTTTGCTAGGATTGGATTACATTGTCACTTTTCCAGATATAATTATTGGATAATGGGTTTTTGGATGTCTTCGGTTTGGATCATGATTAATCACATCCAAGTCAATATATATATATATATATATATATATATATGATATATGATATAGGTTTTTTTATGGGATATGAAGTTTGTAGATCAATATCAGACACATTTTCTCCTCCTGAGCATTTGAGCATATGGCTCTCACCGGACAGTAGTTTCACCACTCCTGGTTGATGAGCTGCAGTGACAGTTAAAATTACTTATGATTTCATATAGGAAGAGATTGGCCAAACACACTGTTTAGTTTTGACCATCCCCCCTCCTCATTGTCAAATGGGGGAGTAGGATTCCTGAGCTGTCTGGCTGTGACTTCAAAGCACAGAGCTGCGAGTTATAAAAGGGCTCTGATATCAGTGGAGCCTCCGAACCCTCACCCCTCTATCCCCCTGTCCTGTCTCTGGGGGATGGGCTGAGGGATGGAGTATACCACTGGGGGGAAAAAAACAAAGAAAATAAGCACTAACAGAGCCCATGCCCAACACCATGCTTTGTAAACCATTAATCTCCTCAATAAAGCATCTATCCAGCAAATTGTGAATGCTTTGCCACACTTTAGCAAGAAATAAAAGATCAAGGGATGAAAAGACCTGTTTAAATATTGATATTGCTGCAATCCATGCTCCAAGATTGCATCTGGCAGGCTGCCCTCAATATGTAATCCTATAGTCTCCTCAAGGTGTGGTATGAGTGGACAAAGAGAACGTGATTCAGCAGGAGGACTTGGCTCATCCTGGCTACACTCATCAAGGTTTAGACGCTATTTTGCAGGTGTTCAAGACAAGTCGTACCTGTCCAGGCACCTGGTGTCATGGAGAAACACCACAGGAGAGATCAAAGTGGCAGTCCAAGGTGTAGTCACCCACCTCACCCCCAAAAAACAAGCGTAGTCTGTAGTTATTGAATATGTAAAATGCAGAAAACTCCAAAGCCCGTACTTACCCAAACCTGTGTTCATTAGTGGAAGAGCTCTGTGAAGGTTCACTGTGTTTCACCTCTGGAAACATCAACACATCAACAGTCCAGACCCTCACACACACACACACACACACACACACACACACACACACACACACACACCCACACACACAACCACAGTGCTTCATTTTGGAGCTTCAAACAGACATGCTTGGATGCCCAAATAATGACAGCCTAATTCAGCCTTTCAGCACCATCTTTTGTCTCAAAACTTCCCACAGACATCGCCTGTGAAGGGGGAGTGTGCCAAAAGCTCCAAGACGCAAATTTATTTTGACTTAAGGAGAGTTACGTAGCACTCACCCCTCAATAATAAATTAAGTTTAAGAGCAGAGTTCCCAAGCAGCTCACTAAACTAATTGTAAGCTAATGTTTTTTTAACATTCATTTGGAATCTGTGAATAAGATTTTCCCCTTATATAAAAGTCCTCATTTGGCGATCCTCCTCAAAATGGATGTTTTGTTTGGACAATTTCGCCGCTGGGCATTTGGGTATATCTTCTAGTCACCATGTTCATTTTGAGTAGTATTTGATTTGGATCTGAGGCTGGGATATCTGTGTAATCTTAAGGCCGTGGCCCTAAATGACATTTTATTTTTCAGTACACAAGCCACAAGTTTAAAACTGAGGTCACTTCTTTTTAGTTTTTGAGTTGTGTGTAGCGGATAGAGTTGTGCAGCTCCTGGGGTCTTCAAGCACTTAAAAGACTTCTTTCAAGAAACATTGTCATCATCAACATCTCATGACTTCTCACTTCTGCTTCTCTTACGACCACAAATGACAAAAAAAAAAAAAAGTTCTTCCCTGCTGCAGCAATACCAGGGAGTGATACATGGTGGAGAGACAAAAAGGTGTGCTCATATATGTACTGCTTTTGAAGGGACTTGAAGGCATTTGGAGAGTTAGTTTTTTTCCACCCCTTTTTTTTTTTTTTTGGAATTGGCTTCACAAGAAGGCGAGCTGTGAGCCTTCATCTCTGAATGAAAAGCATGTGGCTGGCATCCAGAACAGCGGGGTCTTTCAGCACGGCCCCGGCAGACATCTGTTCCTGGTTTGTACAGCAAAATCCTGGAGCAGGGAGAGGGGCTGTGGTGGGAAGGGGGTGAGAGAGTGTGGCGGGGAGTAGGAAAAGAGGAGGAGGAGGAGGAGGAGGAGGAGTGGTGGGTTTGAGGGTGTTTTTTTTTTTTTTTTCTTGGGGAAGATATTTGAGGGGCTTTAAAGGTAGTGGGGGGAAGGGGAGTAACGGAGAGTCCACGGCATTGTTTGGGCAGGAGCTGACCATTGATCTCACCTTACCTTCTAGATTAACTTCTAACAGCTGTTAAACATGCAAATCACACCGCTCTCCTGGGACTGCTTCTTTTTTCTTCCTCTATGTTGGTTGCAATTTGTCCAGAGCCGTGTAAACATTATCACCTGGTTGGCACGAGTGTCGAGATGCTTGTGTTAGCCATTCTTTCATGTTCGAGTGTTAAAGTGTGTGTCACCACATGGCTTCGCCTGTGAGTCAGAGGTCGAGTCCCTCTCTCACCCTGTCTGTATGTGAGGGACTGAGTGAGTGAGTGAGTGAGTGAATGAGTGAGTGAGTGAGTGAGTGAGTGAGTGAGTGAGAGGCAAAGGGTGGTTTGTGTGGCCTGTGCCTAATGGAAAAAGACATTACAACACTGCAGGCAGATTAAATGTTTATTTTTCTGAGGATATTTATACTGTCTGAAGTACTTTGAAGCAGTTTGCTCACTTTCACCCGAATTCCCCTGTGAACTGTGCTCATGAAGAGAGCAGGGCCTCTCTTTGGCCATCAGGAGGAATCAAAGAGACATCACACATTGGTTCACAAGCCTTTTGGCACAAATCAAGCGCTGTATTAACCTTGGGCAAAAGGAACTATGGGCGCCTTATAAACCCCCACCCTCCTGAATTTTTAGAGTGAAAACTAGAATTTTACACTGGGCCCTTCCGCAAGACAAGTCCTCAAGATTAGGTAAATGCTGGAGCCAACTCAAGTCCCTTATTAATTGTGTTTTACATTTTGCAATCAGGCTAATGAAATTACTACACACTCATTGTGACACAGAGAACCTGAGGCCTTTATTCCTGAGGCGGTTTCCCATTTTTCGCGGCTGGTACAATCTCAACATTGTCTCTCATATGTCTTGAATAGTTCGACATTCTGGGAAATACGCAGATGTGCTCTCTTGCTGAGAGTTGGATGAGAGGGTTGAATCTGCTGTCATATCTGGACAGTAAACATGACAGTACAGTCAGCAGCTACGCTCAGCAAAAGCTGAGAACATGGGGAAACAGCTGGCCTGATGTTGTCCAAAAATAAGAACATCAGCCTACACACACCTCTAAGGCCACATTCAGACCGACACTAGCTCTGCATGAAAAAAAACCCACAACTCTCTCTCTCTCTCTCTCTCTCTCTCTCTCTCTCTCTATCTCTCTCTCTCTCTCTATCTCTCTCTCTCTCTCTAGCGGCGCAGCAGGGGGTGCCAACGCAGGGGGCTCTGGCAAAAAAAGTTGAACCCAGCCCAGCTTTTGATGCAATGCAACGCAACGTCACGCATCAAAATAGATATACACAACTACTGCTTGTTGACAGACTCTTTGACAACATTGTGACAACTGCTGTCGTACCATTACAGCGTTTCATCCACAGATACTCCATACCACTGATTGTGTTTGATGGTATCTGTAATGATTTAAGTTTCTCCTCCATCTCAAAGGAGAACAGTATATATTTAGACAAGAGGAATGACAGTCGCTCCGCTTCCTTCATTAATGGAGTTCTTATCCACAGACACATGGAATGAAGCTCTGTCCTCTTTGAAGTCGCTTCCTTCTTGTCACTGCTTTTCACGATGTTTATGAGAGATCCGATTGCGTACTTCAGAGAGAGCGGTGTAGCTTCACAGGACCGGATTGCAGCAAAATCGTATGTCAATATCTGAAGTTCCTGAATGAAGCCCATCCCAGATTTTCAGTGACACAACATGACCTGGACGTGCATGGTCACTGATGACAGCAGGGAGACCTCACTTCCTCAGCATGATTAGTGCGCTGGTGGCTGTTCGGGGCAGCCCTGCCGAGGGTTAACACTGGTCTATGTCTTTGCTTTCGCTCCCTGCCAGGGGAAAGAAAATACCTGAAGCTGGAGCCCAGTGCTTAGCGCTGACATTTTTGGCAACGGCTGCTGGATCCAAGTCTGTGTTTGATCTTGTGCTTCTCCCAGCCAAGTAAAACACCGGGAGACTCAAAGGTTATTACATTTTAGTGTGTAAGGTATGTTTCCACATAAACCCCTGTTCCCCCTTAGAAAGCTTTAGCTCTTTTCCAAGTGGACTTCATTTCGCAAGCCTGAGAGCGGCCAGGGGAATATTGTATTTTTTCAGTTATGGTTGTTGGTGGTGTTATTATATGCTGTCATTGTAGCTATTGTTAATTGATGACATTGTTTTAATTACATCTTCAGTGAGTATAGTGCATGAGGAGGACACAGGACGCTTTAAACTCAAAGTCTAACTTAAACATTATCGGAAGAGACGTTGCAGATCTATTTTTGTTCAATATTTTGTTTCTTAAATATTTGCAGATTGAAAGGGAAGACTAAGGTTTTGCTTGTTTGCTTAAAGAGGACAGGGGATTCCTCTTTTGGACACCAGTTTGTTATCCTATGAATTCAGCCAGTGGAAACTTGAGATTCTCTTCACAAAAGGTCAGATGCTGACATATATTCCGCAATACAAGCACTGGGGAAACTAAAGAGCAGCATGCAGCAAACATATGCTGATAGTTATAAATTTTAGACATGAATACCTCTCCTTTTTTTTTGTTTGTGTGAGAAAAAAAAAAAATCGAGAACAGGAGAAGACAGCAACGCCAGAATAAAAATAATCACTGAAGTGTATATAAAATTCAGTCAGACCATGCAACTGTGGTTTTGAGCTACTCGTTAATGCTGCTCATGTTGTGATGCAATGTGCACCTTCTTGTGGATCTTTGGTGGGTTCCATTCACTTTCTGTGTATAAAAAGCCTCCAGAGTCACCCCCGAATGCTTCGAAACTTCATCCTTGCTCCACATTCCTGAACCTGACGCCCTGTTAGGTTTGAGGCTGGGGAGTGGAACACCACACACACCACAAACCCTGGCTTCCTGTAGGCAAAAAAAAAAAAAAAAAGCCCAGTGGAGGGTACCCAGAGCTGCTGGCATTGTTACTCATTGTTGTGATGCTGTGCTAATTTGAAGCAAAGTCTCTGCTCCTTTTTCAAAGTATTCTTTACATATTAATCAGGCGTGCTCCGTTATGCTCAGTGTTGTACTCTCTAAGTGGAGTATCGCCATGTTTCGAGTGTTTATTCCATACAAGGAGTCGATACCTTAAGTTCATTTGATGTTCAAGGTAACCTTGAAAAAAAAAAAAGAGGAATTTATAGCAGAGTAGTCTTCATAGTTGAACAGAATTCACACAATATCCATCTCCCTGTCATCCAATTTCATATACAGAATGCCATAGCGCAAGATTTATCAAACACACCCAAACCCAGACCCCCGAGGAGTTAGGCATCTTTCCCTCTGCTCTGAGCCGAGCCTCCCCCTCTTTGGGACCCCAAGCTTGCACATGTGTAGGTATCGCTATTACTCAGCTCATAAAACGCCACAGTCCCATCTGAAAGTGGTTAGCTGTTGAAACACACTAGCAGCTTCAAAGCTTGGATCCAAGCTCTGCAGACAGCACAGGCCTGGCGCTGCTTCTGCACATCACATTCCTCTCCAATGGGGGATGGCTGCAAACTTGCTTTTGTTACACAAACCTGTTCCCGTCATCAAAACCCTCAATGGGTCTCCATTCAAAGGAAGTGGTTTATTTTTGTCATAGGTGGTAATTTTTCAGGGGAATTTAATTTTAGGAAATAATGGTTTCAGAATAATTCTTCTTATGTATTCATAAGAAATAAGAACTCGGCGGTTCACACCCTGCGTTGGTGTATTTATACACCCAAACACCTTTTGTGCTCTTTCTATATGTGACAGAAAGGGAGGGAGAGGATGAAACAGTGCTGAAAGAGGCCACTGTTCTCATTTCCTCTAAAGGCAGCCTTCTTTTCTTCCCCCACCCATTTCTTTCCTGAGCCCGTCCACTTCGATGCTTCACAAAGATAACGCACTTTTCTAAATTTAGATTTTATTTCATGTAGAGTGAATTTTACAAAAAAAAAAAAAAAAAAGTTTTCAGTTTACAGTGTGTAAGAATCTGCTTTTCAAGATTGGTGGCGGCAATGAATGAATACAGCAGGATTCTCCAATATAGTAGCTCTGCAAGGTCTTACTCTCTAACCAGCACCTACTTCTTTGTGTTGATAAGGGCTGACTGATCCTATCACTTCAAGAATGCCAGTGTATCAGAATATCTGAACTTTTACCCCCAGTGCCATGTGCTCAGCTGTGAGAACCGCTCTATCCTGGTAGCACCTGATTATCTCATAGCTTTTAAGATGTTATTGCACCCTCTGCTTTTTGAAGCATAAATCCGCCTTCAAGAACTTTTTTATCAAACATTAAGTGTCACACTTAGTGCTTTCAAGTGGACTGCCTCCAGACTTGTGTGTGATAGAGAGCAAGGCTCCATCGGGCTTGTAGCTTTACACCTGAGATAAGATAAGAACATACAAGCAGCTAAGCTAAGCTAAGCCAGCTCATATTTAAGTGTAGGTTTTTTTTCATGGCTTTCACAGCCCTGGTTTCCATTAATTATGGCTGTGAAAGCAGCAGCTCTCTGTGCGCTCTGCTGCAACAAACTGAGCTGGAGAAGGAGGTGGAGCTGAGCTGAGCTGCCCTCTGCACCATAGCCTTTTGATCTCTGCTTGTGCCATGGATGAATTACGTTCCAGAATTTCACACTGGGGAACTGTGCTTCAGAAACACACAGCTAGTCTGTCAGGTCACTAAAGTGCACACATGGCAGCTTCAGTCCAAAAGGAAGAAGTACAGATGTTACAGTTTCGCTGACTGCGGCCTGAAAATCTCTACTTGGCATCTTTCTGTGATGTGTCACAAAAAAATAAAATTGTAATTCACGGTTTGCACCATGAGGTTTTAAAATTCTTGTCTTGTAGCTATGATTTCAGAAGTATGCACACCCTCGTATCCTTTTTATTTTTTTGACCAGCAATTTTCTTTGAGAATAATTCAACAGAAATATGAATGAGCTTTGCATGATTTTGGTGCATCAGTAATTGGCCCATGTGCTACTTTCTTTTTTTTTTTCTTTTTTTTTTTACATCTCATCAGCTCATCTTCAGCTTTCAACTTTGTCCTCTTTTTCATGGGAAGTTACGTCTCATATGCCAAAGCATTACAGCCAGTGGCCCTTTGGCAATGGGCCATTTGACATATCCAGGCTTCCTTCTCATCATCTGAAGATCGCGGAGTCTCCTCTGCTTCCTGCACCCAGCAGGAGTGTATTTTTAGGAATCCTCAGGAAAACACTTGGTGTTGACCCTGGGATGACCCCCTGCCCAGTTCCAGGCCTGTGAGGAACTTCACAGCTTGGAATTAAGCCGGTTCTTGCAGTGTCGAGAATTCTCGTGGTCTTTCAGACTGGCAATGCCTACCAGCTGGAGGAGACAGCAGCACCGGACAGTCAGAGAGAGTTACACAACAACAAACAGAGAGAGAGAGAGAGAGAGAGAGAGAGAGAGTGGAGATAAAAGAGGTGCAGCCACTTTGAATATGTAACACCTCTTTTTTTTCTGTATGTCAGATTTAAGATATTTTGTGCCAAAAACTGTGCAGCAGTCTGCAAAGCCAAGACTTTTTTTTTTTTTTTAACCCAAACTATGTTGGCAGGGTGGCCTCAAGCCTTAAATATTTCATAGTAAGGAGGAACAGTACCAATTATGCAAACAAGTGGTGTCTCCTAGGACCTGAGGTTTGGCAAGTGTCATTGAGAATAGTGAGGCTATAGCAGATGAGTTATTAGAGGCTCAGTCTGTGTGCTGGCCTGTCTACCTTAGTTATTTGTTGCATCCTGCTGCACTGAACTCTGTATTTTGGCTGCCTCTAACCGGCAAACCTGATTCCCCCTGAGGGCTGAAGGCAGTAATAGTACAGTACAACAGCCGTCCATCTCTGTTTGCCCAATATGCCTACCAGATGGATGTGTTGAGAGTTCATGCTACATTACTGGCTGATTGGTCATGGCTGCATGAGCTCCTCTTATCATAGTCGGTCATATGGATCTGCACTTCTCCGTACAAGTCACCCATAGGGAGCAGTAACAAGTGGGCTGTAGAGCTTTGGTTTTGGCCCTGAACCTGTTCTTATCCTGCTGGAAGACATGTTCAGGAAACCAGCAGGCAGCTCATCTACCAACCCACAAGCCTTTTAACAACAGGGGTGCCTCAGATTTAAGTGAGCAGCCGAAAATTCATTGTGGATTAGACAGAGAGCATCATTCAAGTTTATACTCCAGCGATTCCAAACCAGAGGAACTTGTAACCCATAGGGTGCTTCCGCTTTTGCCAGGGTGTATGTGGAAAACCAGACTTAACTCAGATAAACTAAACTAACTAAAGTAACAAATAGAAATTGTGATCCTATAAAAAAAATTTTTTAAAAAGTATGAAGCAGGAAAGCATGGTTCTGATACAAGCCAGTCCACGTGTTGCAACAGAGAGCGGGTGAAAACTAGTCAGCAAGCGATCAGAGAAGTTGAAAAAGTCTTTTAACACGCCACATGTAATGGATAAATGGATGAAACAGTTAAGGTAATGGATTAACTGTTGTAATTGTGATAATAAGTGGACAAACGGTGGCCATAGTTAGATAACTATGTAGATAAAGAGTTGCGAAAGTTAGCATCATCTGAAAGTTATGCAAAAAATGCGTTAAAAAAGTACAGAAAAAACAGTCTGTCACTAGCAGTACAAATACACCCTTGACCAAAGCAACCTGCACCCTGGCAATTCAGTTTTAAAGAAGAATTGTTGTAACAATGTCCTCTTGACATCCAGTCTATAATCCTCTCACAGGAACATGACAGGCAGTGTTGATGAAGGGGCACTTGAGCTCATCTGACGGGGCTGTTGGGGCTACATCAGACTAAAACGGTTGGGAACCACTCTACATGAAAAGCTTGGGCAATGTTGCTGCTGCTCCTCCACACTGGCGCGCAGCTGCCCTTCCCCAACATGGTTTGTTTACATTTCTCAGTCACCCACAGGAGCACTGCAACGCCTGTAGCTCCACCAGCCTCCAACCACAGAGCCGCGCCCCTATGAACTGCCAGGCCGGGCTTTCAAAGCCGTGACTCAAATCCCTCGCAGCTTAACAAAACGAGCAGCGAAAACAGTGGTGTTGGTGGTTATCTCACAGGTGAGAGCAATTATAAATGACATCTCAATACAAGACGGACAGCTGGAAACCTGACACTAACTACAGTACACAAAAAGCGCCCTTACAGGTGAGAGTGACTGTGCCGGAATGGTTTTCACCCAGCAGGACCAGACAAGGCGGAGGAGAGGCGACTGTAACCTGACAGACGACCGGTTGAGATCACTGCAGCTGATGAGTTTCAAATGCTGCTCAGCTGGACGCCGCGTGAGAGGTGGCGTTGCTTTGGACAATAATGGAATTGGCGTCGCAGCCGCCTCACCCGCAACCTGGCGTTCTGAGATCCACTGTGTTGTTTAAAGGGCCTGTGGAATGTGGAACAAATCCCCTCAGCTTTATCAGCCCGGGCGCGCTCCCCATTGGCCGAGCTTAAGAGCCAGGGGCCTGCGCGGGAGCTTACAGAATTTCACACAGAGGCCAGAAACAGAGGAACATCCTGTTTGAGTCTAACCGCCTCTCCCACACTGGCTTTGATACACCGTCTTGTGCACTCACCGCTTTTTTGTTTGTCAGGGTGTGTGCGTGCACACTCAAAATATGTTCTGTGTGCCTCCTGTCTAGTGTCCGTGTATGTCTTTTTTTTTTCTTGACGTCTGCTGCTGTAATGTAGTGTATTTTAGTTCTGAAAGATTATTGGAATAATAATCTGAAAGAAAATGAAGCTGCAACAATTTTGATTAGCGATAGAACAGTTAGTCGTTTGTCAAACAAAAACACAGCAGATTTGCTGGTTCCAGCTTCTCAAATGTGACGATTTGCTGCTTTTCTTTGTTTTATATCACTGTGACCAAAAAAAAATAGATGTCAACTTGGGCTCAGGGAAGTTGTGACAGGCAATGTTCACTATTTTCTGAAGATTTATGGGCTTACTGATTACACTGAGTTTATTTGCCTTTATTTAACCTATTAAGTTGAATTAGTTTTAGTTCTTAACACCTACTTATCATAAGACATGTAGACTTGCGACATGGACTTACTCAGCGCTGTAAGACTTGACTTAATGGAGATTTCACCCTTTTAAAACTCTACTTGACTTCAGATTTAAATTCAAAACACGTCTCGAGTTTTAACTTGTTAAATCCCAGAACAAAATAAAAATGAAAAGACGATGTCACTTGTGACTGTTAAAGGAACATATTTTACTATACTTTTGTTCGAGCAGATCATTAAATGTTCGAGTGCATATAACACATGGAGTTAGTCATATAAAATTCCACGCAGAGACTATTGCATTACACCACCAAGCTCTGTTACTTCTGAATTAAAACAACATGCTCTCTGTGGTGCTGTCATAATGTGTGTGGCACCAGGTTTTAGTTTTTTTTGTGTTTCAGATATAGTGAACCATGACAGCCACTTTGTGTTTTTCTCTTTCCAGTAACTGATCAAATACATTAACTGTGTTATGATCCACTACATATTTAATTTAATACGTTTGCCTAACCCAGATTCATGAGTGTGATTCCACTCGCTGGTATGAAGCACATGGTTTCTAAGTCCCTACAGTAGCTGCCTGTGTGACAGCTGAGAGGAGGGCACTCCATTACATCAGACTCCTATCAAAGTCCACTTTAATGAAGGCAAGCTGATTACTGCGCCGGTGACAGATGCAGGGTGGTCAGCCAGTGATGCTAATCTTTGTTTATGCCGTCTAGCAGGTCATAATCAAAGTGAGAGAAAGAGCAGTGATATGGTGAGGAGGGGTTTGGAGGGGCGTGCGGAGTTTAGGAGATAGTCTTTCCTGATTGAAGGGGAGCGGGTGACTTTCAGTGGTTTAGGTGCCGCCCAAAGACAGGCGAGTATGCTCATCTCTCCCCACAGCTGTTGTTATACTAGGACCGAAGAGGCTTCACCCCATTGATTCATGTCCTGCCAAGGGAGAGGTTTCGCCTCCTGTTTGACCTCAGAGAGAGTCCCACTACCCTGTATCTGGGCCATCGTGGCCACATGCGGCCAGTCCAGATAACAGGATGGCATTCTGCGCTGATCTCATTTCCATTCATGCAGGACGTGTCATGGCACGCTGATACATAGATAAAATAACCAAATTAGTGGACCAAGGCAAATGTTAGTGTTCTAGTCAATGACAAGTATAGAAAAGGCAAGGTTATGATTTTTGAACCTTGAACATGAAAATGCTCCAAATCCTTACTGAGTCCTTGGCTCAGTCATGATAATAGAATCATAAAAAATGCTTTTAGCTTGTGTTTATATTGTGAACACAATGAACATTATAAGGCAGGCTAGCTCAAATCCAGCAGTATGTGCAGCACTGTTTGTTTTAATATTGCTACTCACTCCCAGCTGAGGCCAATGTGCTCTATTGACTCTGAGCACCATAATTACCCTGACTTGGAATGAAAGCTGAGGCCTGATGAACCAAAAGGAGAGGGGGCTTTCTGTTCAGCCGTCAAGAAACCAACAGATTGTTCATTTGCTGTCTTGCAAGAGAAGAGACAGAGGTTGTGCAACCGGCCTTCTCTCTGTAGCTCCCTCATATTTTCAACCCCAGCCCCTTCCCTCCTCTCTCCGCTCCTCATCTCCCTCTCTTTTACTCTGCCTCTCCTCAGTATAACCGCTCACATCTGGTTTTGAGTCAAGGCCAGGTTGGTTTCTCTTGGAATGGAGGGCTTTTATTTCTCAATGGCCCCACTCCCTCTCCAGTTTCATTCTGTGGTGAAGAGTATGCAGTTTGTTTACGAACTGGTGTTCCTTTCTTTATACTGATACTATTCAATTCTCATTTTCATTACTGGGGAACCCTACAATCATGCCCAATTAAAGTCCAGCGGGAGCGGGAATGCCGGTTGGCTCGTGGTCATCAAGGCTTTCCTGTGGCGTCCTTTTTAGTGTCAGTTCCAGGTGACTTTGCGTTGCTAGAGACTGTACATCCTGGAGGACTGCCACTGTTAACCGCTCAGTATTTGTCTCCCGAGTCACTCTCTGCATCAAATTAAGGAAATAACTGAGATTGTTGGCCTGCTCTGGACAAGTAACTGCACCAGACAATGCAAAGAAACTTTATTTTTGAAAAAAGGAGACAGAAACAGAATTAAATGTACAATAGTTGCACCTACTATACTGTATATTGCCAGCTAGGTTATTTTTATGCTTATTACAACTTTATATAAAAATAAGCTATCTGAAGTTCTTCAGAAAACCACATAGCTTTGAAATTATTATGAGGAAGCTTCCAGGCAGTATCCTGTTCTTTTTTATTTTTATTTTTTTCAGCATATGTTTGCACTTGGATACACATCCACACATCTGATCAAGTTGCCATATTTCATACCCCGAGGCTAGAGGAACTGTGTAAACAATCTTCATGTTAGCTTCCCTTGTTTCTGAAGATGCCATTTTCAAAATCACTTGTGCTTCGTATGGTTTGAAGAATGGACTAAAAGAAGTGTGTATACTTATATTTAGGGGCTGAGCTAGAGGGTGGGGGTTGGGGGGTGGGGGGTGAGAACAAAGATGTGCAGTGTTTTCCAGTGGGAGGATGGGTGGTAGGCAGGCAAAGAGAGAGAGAGAGAGAGAGAGAGAGAGACTGCTGGGGGATGTCTGATGTCACCTGGTAGGGAGCTATGAAAGCTTCTCCTGGTTACCCTATCCCACATAAAAGTCTGGCAGTAGGCTGAGGCTTTAGGGAAGCTTGGCAGAACTGCTGCATTAAACAGGAACAAACATCACACACCCCTCTGTCTGTGTGTCTCTTATGTCAAGACGTCTGGGAGTCGGAGCCTGTTTACATGGAACACTGTCCGTGCATATTTCCAATGCACTGTTTTTTAAGACAACGGGAGATCTATTACCCTATCATCTCCCTGTCACTCTGGTTGAAGTGCCTGTCCCACACCCATGCAATATTTTTCATCTGTCTTTCCCATGCCATAATATCACACACACTGCGGAGAGGTGCATATCGTGAGTTTCAGGTGTACGCCATTGGTGGAAAACAAGGAACACTTTGCTCCAAAACGCTAACACATTTGCGTCGCCTACAGAGCAGCTTGTGATCTGATAGTGAAAGAATGAGAGCTGCTAGTTGCCAGAACGCAGTTAATTACACATGTGGTGGGCAGATTTGAGCCCGACACCGTGGGCGATGGGGATGGAGATGCCATGTGTTTAGACGTTAAACTGCAGACTGCGGTCAGACCCAGGCTGCTCTCTCATTAGCTCCCCCAATGGATGTAATGGAGGTGGTGGTGGTGGTGGTGAGGAGGGGGAGCCATGTGTTCAACACAAGCCCTGCTGATCCCCTCCTTGTGCACTCAGCAAGGCGTCTCCTGATATCTGAATTTTAATTAGAGACAAGATTCACTTTTGGCAGTTGGTTGATTGATTCGCTTCATTATATTTAACGCTGAATCCTGTCTTTCATTTAGAGGTGCTTATACCTTGCTCTGCACCCTCATGGGAACGGGGATGAGAAGAATCAATGGCTGTCTTTGATGTTCCTCTGAGCTGCGGAACAGTGTGTCTGTGTGAACTCCCTCCTCCTTACATACTGCCCTTCATTAAGGGACTGCGGTACAAAGAGGGGAGATAAAAGCATCCAGCGCAGAGAGGAAACAACAACTTGGCGGCAGAAACCACAAAAGATGGATTGTGTAGGGATGCACATACACTCCTCTCGTTTCCACTGTGTGTATTTGGTGATTAATGAATGCTGCTTGTTTGGGGCCCAGGGAGTGGTACCAGTTGTCTCCACCTCTCTCAGAAGCCTTCCAGAGTCTGTAAAAAAAAAAAAAAAACCCACCACCACTTCTCCCTCTGAGCTCACAGTGACTGGAGGAGGCAATATATAGGCCCTATCTCCTTTCAAACAAACCACATCCTCCTCTGCCTTTACTCTTATCTGCATTTCTCCTCTCCTATCTTTGTTCCTCTTATGTTTCCTTCCTTCTTTTCCCCCTTTGTGCCCTTTTTCCTCTGCTCCTTTCTTTCTTCTTTATTCCTTCCGCTCACTTCCTGCCCCTCTCCTGTTTCCCTCCCCTCCTCTCCCCAAGGCTCGACGACTCCCATTCTTTTGCTGTGTTCTCTCAATGTCTCCGGTGGCCAATTTGCAGGGGGGGTGTCCGAGCCTTGACCCTGAGACTCAACCGGCTCCAACCCCTTCAGCGGTGAAGGTCAGGACCAGATTACAGGCTGGAGGTATCATCCTCTGAAGTGAGGAATAATCACGGGCTATGAGATTGTTAAATAGAACCACAGGCCCTGGCGCTGTCATTACTCTGAGAAAGAGGGGAAGGGGAAGGAAGAGGGGGGCTCGTTCACCTAAACGCATGCAGATGTTCAGACTCTCACTTGAGCCCCGGCTCTGTTGAAGGTACATGGAGTTCTTTTGTTTTCTAGCATCTATCTGTTTTTTATTTGTCTCGTTTCAGTGGGCCTCCTTGATTCAATCTGGTGAGATTTTATTTCAAAGTGTGTGTGGAGCAGCTTAGAGGACTGAGAATGACGTAAATAAGATGAATCATTTGTTGTTTAAATACTTGTGGTTTAGGGCCTGTGCTGCACTTAATTTTCATTGTTTCCACAATCCAGTTGTAATTAAAGAATGGCTGTGTGTGCGCGCATGGAGACCCTGTTGCTTTTGCCTCTGTGTGCCTCTGCATTAGCACATGTGTGGGATGGTTATGAATACATTGTGGTTCTGTTTTATGCAGGATATAGATTATTCACATATGACAGCAGAGCCTTTTTTCCTTCCACCCCTTTGTCCCACTTTTGTTTTATGGCTATGGAATTGTGTATTTAATCAGTCCCATCCTATCTGCATGGAAATTTCCATCTGGCAATTATTCTCCATTCAAAATAAATACACGCATGTTGCTGAGAGCTCATTGTGAGGTTTGCTTTAAATAAACCAAACTTCTCAGAGTCAGGTTTTCAATGGGAAATACAACAAAACGTCTTCCATCAAACACTTCTCAGCGGGTTCCATGTCAAGCAGCATGAGAATAAACAGGTTGGCTAAGCGAGAGAGCTCAGATGATGAAGTGCATTATGGGCTTTTTGATGGATGCGAGAGGGGTCCATTTGAAGGGCTTGGAGGAATCTTGAAAGCTTGGCTGTGGCCGCGCTCGCTGTGTCCCAGACAGTGAAACACAATAAGCGTGCAGATGTTCAAAGTGTTTGGCCGCACTGGAGCCTCCAGCCCTCTCCCTCTCATCTGAGTAGGAAATGCTTTAGCTGGAACTGTTTGTTTTCTCTGTGTCTGTGGTCTGAACTGTAGATTCACTTACATCTCTGACCCCCCTCCCCTCCCTCTCTCTCTCCCTCTCTCTCTCTCTCTCTCCCTTCATGTCTTTCCTTCTCCCAGGAGTTTCCACATGGTGAGCTGAAGGACAGACAATTCACAGATCAACACTGTCCCCTAGAGGGTAAGTGGAGAAGGATGTCTTTTCATTCATTGATAAGCTTTGTGCGAGAAGAATCCTTTAATATTCAATGCTGCAGGAAACACACATGGCACCGTATGATAGATTTGTATGTATGAGGAGTATTAGTTGTGTATGATTCCATAAATAATACAGCCCGAAAGCTGACATATATAGTTATGTATAGTATCGCCAGTATGCATTTATTACTTCAGGGATGCTTATATGCAATTTTTTTGTGATGATTAAAGAAAAAAGGTTGATGGTTTGTCATCTGGTGGATGCATATGTCATGCTATCACAAGATTATAATCTTTAACTTGATGTTTATTGTTCAGAAAGTGCATGGCAGATATTTTGGGTTAATACAAAGCTTTCATTAGAGCGCACCAAGCTTCAAGGACCAGAGATAGCATTGTCCTGTGCGGCGATTTTTAATGTAGTGGCCTACCACATAATACCCAATACTAAAAAAAAAAGAAAAGAAAAGAAAAGGGTAGTAGTTTGAGCAATTAAAAGCCTCAAGATATTGTTTTAGTTTCATTTTGGGAGCTAGAATAAATGTAGAGCCACGGAGAGACGCTAATGCACATGCAGTATGGACAAAAGAGCTGTGTGCATTTGATGAGAGGTTTTCTTTGGACTGAAAAGGCTGTCATGTTTGGATACTACATTTATAGGAAGCAATCAAGAGCTATGTAAAATGTATAGTTTTGTGAGGCCTTGAGATCTGGAAGTGTAGCTACTGAACCACATAAGCTATTGCCTAATATGTGGATGAGAAATCAGCATTTTCTGTTCCTGATTTCAGTGTGTCCTCTTGTGTTGACAGTGGTTCTCCCTCCTGAGAAGGCTGAGGGCTGTGAAAGCTACCTGCAGTATCTGCACTCAGAGGACGGGGAGAGAGAGATACTTAGAGATGCCACCAAAGCCCCTGGGAAGAAGCGCATCAGCCTGGATGTAAGCAGTTATACAACCTGGCAACACTGCCATTCTGTGACGTGATTGAGTTTTTGATGACAAAACACTCAACAAGTTTATTACATGAGCTGTGTGTAACAAATAAGTAGGACAGGCGCACAAATTATTAGCAAGAAAGTTAAATTACCAGCTGAGGTCTGTTCTGTGAGAAGCTTGCATGTTCTGCTGATAGTAGGATTTCCTTTACATGCTTCGCGGTCCAAAAAAATTACAGCTCAGTTGGACTGGGACAGTAATTATTATGGGGCGCATGAGTTCCCATGTATGTGTGTTAGGCCTGTGAAGGACCAAGGACCTGCACTTGGCATTTCAACACTGGAAGAGTCGCAAGCAATATGTGAAATCAGTACTTGCAACAGTGAACTAGTGTTGCTTCACATGACAGGATTTTTCAGGTCAGAAAAAGGTCTCTCTTAAGCCATGCGCTGCAAGAGCCAAGACTGTTGAAACTGTTTTGTGTTTCAGTGAGTGAAAGTTATTTAAACATAGGTCAGAAAACAAAACCTATATGGGTAACCTCCATCCTAGCTGCCGCTGTACGCCCTCACCCTGTGCGCAGAACATCTGTCTGTATGTTGACACTGCTCCAGACCATATCCTGATTGAATTTAGGGACCAATAAATAGAATAAATAGATTGTAATGTTTAGACTTAACTGTTTTAAAGAAGTGCTTAGATCCGCCCTTTGGAGATGACTGCTGGTTATGTGAGCTGAGGAGATATTGTAGAACCATAAAGGGCTGTTTCTCTCCCTGGGGTCTCCTCCCTTGTAAATGCACACCGCCTTTCACACAGTGTCAGCTCTCCACCAATGCGTGCAGCAGGGCCTATGTTCCAGATGTTTATTTTTCCAATTATGGCCGTGTTACTAGATACATCTGAATGAAAGTTATTGCCAAAAAGTTGTAACTTAGTAGTTGTTGCGCTCCTTTTTCCTGGAATAATGTAGAAAAGGGAAGGTCACAGTGGAGGGGCTCTCTCTGCTCCCCTGACACACGGTAGAAGCAGCTGAATGGATGTTGTAGAAAAGAGGATGTTGTTTTCGTGCTCTGCTGTAGAGCTAGAGTTGCATGAATTCATACAAAAACAAAAGTGATGTTTTTTTAAGCTCCTTACCATTCGTCAGAGGGATTTTAGTTGTTGCTGTTTGTGAGGCAGTCTTTAAAGTTACATATAATACCCCAAAATACGCAAAACAACACTCACTGACGAAGAATCACACTGAAGACATCAGCTGTGATGAGTGAATCAAATGTACTTTGCTGCCCCCTGTTGTTGTAAATACTGCTGTGTTTGGTCTTTGAAATGTGAACTGTGAAAGTACAAAAACAATGCACATAGACACCCTTTTTATTCTTTATGTGTTTTTATTATATTATAGATATTCAGTTTCAGTTTGTTTGTATGCACAGGAATTGGAGTGTGATGTGTCTGTGGAGGACGACAACCGTCAGGAGTGGATCTTCACCCTTTATGACTTCGACAACAGCGGGAAAGTTACAAAGGAGGTGTGTGTGATTTGCTTGATTTATAACCCGTCCCTTTCAGATGTCATATGTCAAATGTAAACCAACAGAACACATTGCGTTCTCCCCCGTCACTGTAGGACATGTCCAGCCTGATGCACACCATCTATGACGTGGTGGATGCCTCTGTGAATCACTCCTGCCACAACAAGAGCAAGACTCTGCGTGTCAAACTGACTGTCACTCCAGAGCCGAGGTGCCACAGAAGAGAAACAGGGACAGGTAAAAGAAAATAAAAACAGAATGATCCCCAGTATGCAGCGGGTCTATTCAGCAGGTCCTATAGAGCTGTAGATTTGGGGGGATAGTTTTGGTTCTAAAACCCAGATCTGCTCCTTTTAGTCAGTTCTCAAGTCAGTTTAGTCAGTGTTAATCCATAAATGCTTTTTATTTCATCTTTGCATCTTCAGTGATAAGCAATCAGTCACTCCTGTGATGTTTTTGTGTTTGTGGCCAGTACTGTCATATCCTCTTCTGTACATTTTCAGATGTTCAAATTATTTATTCTCATCCTCACAGTTCATGTCTGGTTTATGGTCTGTTTACATACTGAAAGATGAGAACTTCCCTGAAGGCCTATTTGATTATTTAGAAACAGCCAACATATCAAAGAAGTATGGTTCAAATGGATTGAATGTATATAAAAAAAAAACAACAACCCAGTGTGTCAGACAGTGTGGGTGTTGCTGATGACTCTTTGCTGTTCTGAGCTCTTGTGTTTTCTGTCTTCAGATCGCAGCCACCAGGAGGAGGGGCGCTCAGCTGACAAACGTATGTCCTCATACATCAGGTCAGTACCTACCCAGCAAGTATGCTTTGCTCAGAGGCTCGCCTTTGGGTAGTGTATTAATTGTTGTAGATTAAATGTGTAAACTGTTGATAGTGTTTTCAGAGTTCTCATCATTTTAATTCATTTTTAGCAGCAGAGGGCAGAACAACGAGGCGCCGGCCGCTGAGGGTCAGCATTACTGCGTGGATGAGAACACAGAGAGGAGGAATCACTACCTGGACCTGGCTGGTATAGAGAACTACACCTCCAGATTTGAAGGCAAGCATCTTTTCATTGTGTTTTACAGCCTGCTTGTTGTTGTGAACCTCCAGAATATAAAATATTAAAATTGCTGAAAGTGGAAAACAGCAGTGATTTTAAATACAATAAATTTTTACGACTGACCTCCTGCCTCTGTGCTGTCACTTCAGGAACGACCCCTGCCTTCCCTCCCCAGGAGCCTCACGGTCGCAGCTCCCAGAGCCAGAGCCAGAGCCGCTCCCGCTCCCAGGAACCAGAAACCCAAGTTATTCACCAGCGCCGTTCGCAGATCATCAGCGATAGCTACAACCCCACAGAGTCTCGAAGCAAGGGCGCGCAATTCCTCAAGTCGCCCAAAGGAAACTACAAGGGAAGCGGAGGGAATAACGGGGGTGGCAAATCCACTAAATGTCACGGCTACCACCCCCCTCTGCAAACTATGCTGCACAGTGGCAGCGCAGCGGGCCACGGAGGTCAGGATGTGTACCACTTGCCGCACCAAGCCCAGCCTTCCGGCCACCACCAGCACCCGTTGCAATACAGTCACAGCAAGCGCCTGAGGGCCAAAGCCAGAGAAGCCATGTCCCCGTCCAAAACCCCGCTGTCCCCTCAGTCCCACCCCCAGCAGCAGCAGCAGCCCCCTGTGCCCTCTGCACTGCCAAGCCTGGAGAGAGAGCAGGCGTCTGGCCATCCTGGGAGCCCGGGGTTTGTGGTTCCTGTGGTCCAACGCCACGAGCACCACCATCACCACGAACACCACCACCACCACCACTACCACCATTACCATCAGACATGACCGCCCTCAGTGTGCAGTGACTGAAACTGTACAGGACCAACCACAACCAACCACACCAGTCTGAAGGACTTAACGTCATCCCACGGGAGTGTGTCATGCTCTGTCCAGGATCCTTTTACTCTCCTCTTGCAAGCTATACAGATATATCCCGAGAGTAGATGTACTGAGGAATGGCGCAGTGTGATGGCGGATGATATTGGACCGAGAGGATATTTTTCTGAGGTTATTGTGTAACAAAAAAGATGCGTGGCACAGCTTTGAAGTGTTTGATTTTCAGCTGGGACCGCTGCGATCGTTACCCGTTTTCAGTCAGGGTACAGATACCAGTAAGAAACAGATCAAAGGACTCTTGACCTAACATCCTCTCTCTCTCTCTCACTCTTGATGCTGTTGGTTGAAGTCCCAGGAAGCTATAAATCAGAGTAGGTGTGTTGTTCTGTGTGAGACCTTTCCAAAACATGGATCTCAGGTGTAAAGGTGCTGCTGCTCTCAAGCTTTTCACAGAGGCTTCCTCCTCTGGGAGGCCTGATGTGGACTGAGGGGTTTCCTGTTTGGGGAGGGAGTATAAAATCACCACTGCCAGTTTTAATGCAAAAATATCTTGCTATATGTATAAAAAAATTCTATATATGTAAACACATTTTATTGTATAATTATTATACTGTATATGCATATTTCATCATGGATATAATTATGCATATATGTATTTTGTCTTTTATATATTTTAATAAACGTTATATAGTTCATTTACATTATTGCAGCTACGGTTTGTTTATTTCTGCTCATGACGCACTTAATAAAGATGTGTCTGCTGCCGCTGTTTGGACAGAAATAGAACAACAACAGCAAAACACAATCAGTATGATGTTATTAGTTGAAACTCGAGCATTAACTCAAACTAACGCTCAGACAGTTTTGAGGCTTGAGAATAAATAATTAAAACCTAACTGGTTTCAGATTAGATAATAAGATCCTGATTGTGGATTGTTTGGTTTTCTTGGTCATTTTAAATTAAAGAATAGGATTCATGGTTGATATTTTGCCAGATCAGATCAATCAGAACAATGTGTTATCAGTGATTTTGGGTTGTATGTGTGATGTAAAATGATTAGCCTACTGTGTGATAGTTAGTGGAAGTGATGTTTTAATTATCACATGAAGATGAAGAAGTAGAAGCCGACTGAAAGCTCTGCACAGCCATCTTGTTTTTCATCATCGGCAAATGAAAAGCTCGACATTACTACCGGCCACATTAGATTATTCTGTGGGAACACGTGACTCAAACAGAAAGGCCTTCTTATTGAAAGCAGTTTCCGTTTGCACGTCTCTTAATTAAGTGAAATTAAGCGAATTAAGTAAGAACTGTTCAGTCAGTAAAAAATAATAACACAAACCAGTGGGACTTGAAGAGAGCTTTAATACATGACTGTGCTGTCCTCCCTAAAGGGTTCACACTGTAGTCTAATAACGTCTCTACGGTGTTTCTATTTGCCATGTAGATTGAAGCCTGGGGAATAGTCTTATACAATCTGCTATAACTCTGGTGCATGCAGTATTTGGCCCCTCGTGTTTCAATTAGTTTGTCGTAATTTGATTAAAGACAGATCTACTGAGCTGCACACGCCGTGCATGCACAACACAAAGTGAAATAAGAAAGCTAGGTTTTGACACAGGACTCCTCAAAGACAGGGGAATTCAGCCATTGTTTATTTCATTATTTAGCACCTGTAGCTTTTTGTGAAAAAGGCCACACAAATCAGTTGTCACTACGTCGCTGATCAACCTGAGTCAGCCACCGGGTGGCAACAAATAGCTATCAATGGGGAACAGAGTATAGAGCAGAAATACATCAGTGAGGATGGTGCTGCTGTTGACCAGCTGATTTAATGAATGAAGGGTTCAAGACACATATTACTATTGTTTAATATTGGATGACATTTGATACTGATATATTGTGGACTGTATAGAGCTGCTTCATAGATAAGACATGGAGCAAAATGTGGTAGTATGCAGTAAATGCAGTAATGACACTGTCTGATCCACATGTAAACAAAAGAGTTGCTCCACCATCAAAACACAGGAACATGCTGTCTCTTTGAATTAAGTGCAACACCAGACAAGAGGTAACTCTGGTTATTAACTGACAAAACAGCCTCACCTCACGGCCCATTTAATGGCTGTTCTGGAGCTTTTGATCGATAGACGATTGATGGATAGACGTTCAAATTTCTTTGTCCCATGAAAACTTTAAGGACTTTTTGTCCATGTTGGCTTAAAAGTTCATTGTCAAACCTTATAAGGAGCAGTTGACTGAACAATGCCTCCCTCAGGTCCATATTGTGGCTGTCCTGGAGCTTTCGATCATATCACACAATCTTCATCAGCAGTTGAAAAACAACAACAAAAAACTACAAACAGCCAATGATTTGATAAGATAATTTCATCAAATGGTGTGTCCAAAGTCAACAATGAACTTTGAACCTGAACTATGATTTTTATTTAGAAGGTTGCTAAAGGTTTGTAAACACACCATTAAACAGACCTACAATCAACAACACGTCTCTCTCTTCAGTTACATAGAAAAATAGTTAAAATAACTTTTAATATTTCATTTTATTACATAGAATCAGTTTATTTCATCTGGGAAAGGGAGGTTCAAGAAATATTCAATTGCACTAGAGTGCACTATCACAGCTTGAAGGAGGTCAACCTGAGCCTGTCACCTTGCTGAGCACGCCTGCCTCACGTGACCATGTGGATGCTTGTGGGCAGCCCCACCTGTCACTGTCGGAAACTTAGAAAAGAACACAATCACAGTAACACACGAACTAATTCTCAGCTACGTCAGACCTGCATTTCAAACGACTAGTAGATTTTGTGTGTTATGAATTAATAAATAAGTAAAAGAGTTGGTATAATAGTTTCTTTGTGGCGCTTCATATCAACGCGCTTTTGTTAATTGCCAGCTCAGCTCAGAGAAAGCAGCATTCCCTGCTCCGGTCGTCAGGGATTTAGAGAAGGACTGAATCCGAGCCCCGGCTGAGACAAACAATGGCAGCTATGAAAGGCGAGGGGAGGGGTCGGCCTAATGCAAATATCCACTTTGTGCGCCCTGGAGAACCTGCACTAAACACTGACAACCACCAACTTCCACCCAAAGTGAGTGAGTGAGTGCTGCAGACGCTGGCCGTAAAGCAGTTTGATTTTTTCTTCTTTTTTTTTTCTCTTTAGACTATAATGTCGCTTTATATGCAGAAACGTGCCGGAAAAGTTCTCATATGGAGGGTGATTCACTGATTCAGCAACAAGTGGCTGAACTTCCGCGGTGACAACCGGCGGAGAGGAGACGGTTTCTGGAGACAGGACATCTGCAGCATCACTGAAATGCGCCCAGTGCACCTGCTGAGGGACGAAAGACAGAGGTAGGAAAGGAATGGTGTCCACATTCAAGTGCAGCATGGCGAAGTATTGAAGAAAATACTTTCCGAAACTCTTCCCTTAGACATGTTTTCGCCTATAGCTTCTCAATTCTGTGTACGAAGCTTTCTGGGAAAGCTTTTGGTTATCTCCAGCTTTTCTCCCAATATACAACAGTTTTGTTCGACCCACACCTTTTTTTCTTTTCCTTTTCCCCTGTGCGGCTTATTTAGTGCAGCTAAGCCTGTCTCGGGAAAACGTGATTATCCTCAGACCATCGATACGCTGGCTTTCATTCAAGACATGCATGAGAAAGGCTTTGCAACATAATAGGTCAGTGGGAGCCTGTCTGCTTGTAAAGGCGTGGGGCAAACGGAGGGGAATCTCACTTGAATATTGATATTGTTGGGTGTCCATGTGAGCGAAGCAGACAGCAGTTTTCAGAAGTATTAAATCCATATGAAAATGCGAGATTGGCCCTCTCTGAATGCTATGCCATTTAAATGTGGGCTAGAAAAGTCTAAGTAAACATTTTTGGGTAAATATAGCACTGATAAGTGAAGTCTGAGCCGTGCTTTGCATCATTTCTACAGCCTGCAGTTTTCGCCACCGGTGAGCAAAAAAGTAATGGAGTGAAATGCTACTGTAAAATCCCAGCATATCCCCCCAGAGAAACATCAAAGCAGGCTCAACATGAGGCCTTTATCTGAACAATTGCTCCATTCTACCCTGCACCCCAACCCTGACCACCCCCACAACCCCCTATTCCCAATTTCCACTTGATTAAGCCCTAAACTGAGCAGAGTTGAATCTGGAGGGAAAATGGTTCACTAATTCTGACTCTCTCAAGTCTGACACAAAAGAAGAAGAGTGTTCTCTCTGCTCGGATTTGAGTCTGGTTCAATAAGTTGACAAGAGTTCTGTGTGACATATAGCTGGACATGTGGACATGTGTAGGCCGACAAGACCACCACTAGATGAGGCAGAAGAGGTGATAACAAAACTGAGACAAAACTTCTGTCTTTTATATTTACAGTCAGTTAATGAAAGTACCTTTTGTGGCGCATTGGTCTGCTGCAATGTTTCTATGTGGAAAATGCACTGACTGTAGAAACAAATCTCACTCTGGGACATTAAAGACTGTATAAACCTTAGGATGCCCAGATGTATTGCTGCATACGGGATGTTATTCCCTGCCTCTATAGCTCCTTGCATCAGATTGTTTTAGGACTGCCACTTATTAACATTATCCATTAATCTACTGTTTCTTTTTCTCAATTAATCATTTGCTTTATAAAACATAAGAAAACTGTGAAGGTATTCATTGTGACTATAATGTAAAATCTTTGTATTTGAAATAGTTGCCGATTCATTTTCTGCTGATCGATAATTATCGCGGCTCTAGTATATTTTCTAACATGTTTTCCATCTGAAAATATTTCAACTTCTTAACTGCTGCATAATTACAGCATCAACATGTAAGCATATTGCGCTTTTACATCAAAATCAGTGTCATTAACCACTGTTTTATTATTTTATTTTATCAAGCATATATTATCATCCGTATGTAGCCATCAATAAAAAACAAAAACAATTGTAAAAGTCAATTTGTTTTGAGTTGGACACTGGTTTTCGGGTAGTTGTGTAAAAGCCACCAGTGTAGTTTATTAGTCCTGACCGCTCCTCTTTCAGTTTATTGCTGGTATCAACCTCCCTGTAAGCTCAAATATCTTCCAAATCGAACAGGTAGAGTTTCAAATGTTGAAATCTATAACATGCTGTAGGTTTTACACTGTTTGTAAGCCATTATCTCTATTGGTGAGAGTAAGCAGAAGCGGCCTGCAGGCCACTGTACACATTCTCTGTCTGGTGTTGAGGTTGCCAGGCAATGTGAGCTGCTGGACGAAGGCTGCTCAGATGGCTCTTTTTCCCCCTCAGGCTTCGCTCTCCATCTCTTTCTGTCTTGCAACCCCCCACCTCTCCTCTCAGCTTGTCTCTCCTCTGCTGCATACTAATGGATGAAGCAAAGGCTGATTACAAACCAGGGCTGTCAAACTGATTATTAATATTCTGCACTTTGGGCTCTTTTTACACGGACAGAAAGTTTATGGGGACTTACTCTACTATTGTTGTTAGTTGTATTTATAGGTTTTAACCTAATTCACTGTGAAGTAGCGCAGACAGAAAGTCTACCGGTCTCCAGTTATTGTCTGGTGCATGTATTAGTTCTGTTGTATTCTGCAGGAAGGTTGGGTTTATCCGTCTTTGTGTTGGCCACTAGAGGAGGGCAGTGTGCAAGGTCTGTTCAGAAGCTGTTAACCCAGTTAGTTTACTAGTGGAAGTCTTTTAATTGTTTTTGCTGTTTTGTGTTCTAATGAAATGTCTCTGGGAACTACAAACACTTTGCCCCAGACTCAGCATCTTAATTCCAGGAATCTATCTCCCCTGCATCTCTAAACAGGAAGGAATCATTACTCTGACAACAACTCGCAGACAGAGTGAGTGTTTAGTTTATGTTAAAACAGGCGCTCTCAATTGCAAAAGTAGACAAATACATCAACAGTTGGCAATAACACCACATGAGTGTAATAAACATAGAAATTTGCTGTTTGTTTGGAATGATTTTGTCTTTTTGAAATGAGGGATAAAGCAGCTAACAAGCATCCCTCTGATTTTCTGAAGAACAGGAAGGCGCTTTATAATTCCCTTTAATGTAAATAATTTTCCCATGTAAATATGCATTGGGAAATAGCCCAGATTCTTCTTTTAACCACAAAGTTATGTCAGTTTGTGTGATGGGCTGTCTTAATCAGATATGTAAAAGTGGATAAACATAAGCAGAAACTACACAAACAGAATGACACTTACCCATAAATACACAGGTAATAATAATCCTGAAATATAGAATATAAAGTAAGTGTTTGATACAGCACCATCAAAGTACGTTTACATTGTCGTATTACTACAAAAAATCTAAGTACGTCCTCCACGTTCAACTAAACATAGACACTTATAGATAGATGTAAAGAGTACGGAAACTCTGCATTTTGTCATTGAGGAGTTTCTCAATGACAAAATTCCTCTTCCCGATAGGCCCTATCCTCAAGAGATGGGTATAATTAGAGCTATGGAAACAGGAAACACCTCGCCCTCCCTATCGTTCTCTCCCCCTCTCTCTCTGTCCTTAGATATGCTTTTTTTTTTTTTTTTGAACAAATTATCAGGTGCAGAGACATTGTGCATGGTCTATAATGAGTCCTGTGATGGTTATCGCTGTGTCTTACGTCTTTACGTTTACTGGAAATGAGGAAGTGGTTTGTGCCTTGTTTTTTTTTTGTTGTTGTTGTTGTTTTTTTCTGCCTGAAAGCTGCACAGACAGTTTAACAACATCTGACCTTGCTGGGCTTCATCTGTCTGCCTGTTTGTAAAGAAGGAAGAAAAAACAACCAAACTTCACATGTTACAAGCTAGTACCAACAAGTGTTTGGTATTATGACTCCATAAAGGATTAATCAGATAGTTGGTTATTTTGTTTCATTGTTTCTGCATTAGTCATCTTGCTGTGGCAAATATAATAAATGTGAGAGAGGTAAGAAGATGTGTTTATTTCTGTTCAATCTATAGTCCTCATGTAATCAGATATCACACCATCTGAACCTGAGTCCTCTCAAACTCTTCAGCTTGACTTGCATTAGTGTTTCAGCTTCGGCTGCCAGTGATTCACTTGTGGTGAATGTTTACACACCCTTGGTACTTTAGTCCAATGTAAGGGACAAGGGAGAGGGCCTCTAATTTGTGCTTCTTCCTCCATAGATTAAAGACCCTGCAGAGACCAGGTGTACAGTTCAGACCAAAGATTAGCCACCCATCGCGCTTCCCTTCTTCTTAGACCACATAAACGAGCTGCTCGTGCACCTTACTCCGCCTCTGTGAAGGTGAAAAGATTACGTTTATTTTTTTATTAAAAGGGGAGCACCAGCACTTAACCCAGGTTCCACTGCTGTCTCCTTCTGCTCAGGCACGCAGAGTTCAAGAGAGAGAGAAGTCGGCGTGTTTTTATTGATTCAGAGGAGCGGCTCCCACCTTTCCCCTTCCTGGTGTGGAATGCACACCTGGAGGTGTTTGCTGAGTGGCTTGGGTAATCCATATAACAATGCAGGCTGACATCTGGTGCCATCAGAAGTACTGGAGGCAGTTTGTAGGCTCGGCATTGTCTATAGATCCGTGTGTGTGATGCTGTTGAGCTCTTTATTGTCACATTTGCCTTTAATCCTCTATTGTTATTATTGACAGAACAACAGAGAGTTCACAGGCTTTTAAGTTGATTAGTGTCTTTTCAATTAGCAGAAAAATGTGATGAAATTAAAGAACCGATTTGCGTAGATTAATATAACCTTCAGTCAAAACTAAACTTACACCATAAAGAGCACATAAGCAAATCAGAAAGCACAGGTAAAGTGCAGTTGTCTAGACTTTTGTTGACATGGCAGGTCAGTTGAGCTGCACTGCTCTCGGTTCCCCTCACAGTGTACACACAGGAGGGAGATGGGTGCAGATAAAACGACTGGGTTACGCCCCGCCGAGGAATTGGGATGCCTGGGGGGCTGGGAAACTTTCTGCCTGGCTAGCCTTAATATTGTGATTCTCCTCAGTCAACAAAGCAGTGCGTTTGATGGAACATGTCAGGTTCCTCCAGGACTTTGGGGGCAGGTCCTCTCCTCTGGTTAGACAGCTGTCAGCCCCTCAGAGCCCAGAGAGCCAGCGACTCCTCCATGTGTTGTCGGAGACTTTTTAAAAGCAGCAGAGCAGAGTGAGGTGAGTGCTGACTTTCAAACTAATTGAACAGCTTTTGGTTGGGATTAATTTGGATTCAGTGTTGGATTGTTGAGTTGCACTCATTGGTCTTTGGGAGTCATTAACTGCTGTCAGATCTCTGAGGCATTGTCCTGTCTGTGGAGGATTGTTCTCTGAATTAAACCAGCATGTGGTTTATTTAAGGGAGGTTGAGGTTAATTGCACTTAATCTGAAAGCAAAGCATTGATTAGCGTTATTGTCGCTATACAGTGTTTCATGTAGAGGTTGTCAATCATTATTTTCAGTTTATAGTGATTTTTATATTTTAAGCAGAAATGTAAGTTATGCTAAGCTAAAGAGCAGGCTGTTACTGGAGGCTATTGTTTTAATAACCTGTCACATGACCAGATTATCAATTAATAGAAATATAATACTATACATTAATTCTTGAAGTGCTTATGCTGAACTATAGATTACTTCTGCTTGTGTTGTCTTAATACAGACTAGTAATTGAAAAGAATATAATAAATGCAATGTGATGCAGCCAAAATACATGCTTAATATGACATAATAAAGCAGGCTACAGTATGAAGTCAATGTACAGTTTAGATTCATGTTGAAACAGATTTATGGGCACATGGGTACCCAGGCAAGTCTGTGCAAGAATAGTAAAATCTAACATCAGTGTGTTTAATATAGGATCTTCATGACCCACCTGTTCTCCTCTCCTACAGTGCAGATTAGATTTGATTGGATTAGATTTGACTTTAAAGGGAGGAAGCTTGATTATTAAAGTTTTATGACAGGGATTACTTATTAAAACATTATTACCATACCTATACTCTTTATTGAGAACAGTAAGTCATACTTGAGTGTATTCAACAAATATTCACAGTACTACAGTATTGTAGTATGTGTGTTCTTGGTCAGACTGAGTGTGTCCTCTCCTTGACTCCTTGGTGATTTCAACTGTGGGAGTCAACGCTGTAACTCGACCTTGCCTCCTCCAGCCACCTGTGCTCGCGTGCCCAGAGAAAACACTGGCTTTTGTGTTGGAGTGAGACATCCACACAGCAGGGGGCTAAGGTACATTAGGGGGCTATGACAGGTGGCATGCTCTTTCAGGGCTTTCCCCGCAGTAAAGAGCATGAATATGGTCGGGCTGTCGGTGGAACAGCTGCACCACACTGCCATGTAGGTGGGGGTAAACCTCACTCCTGACAAAAACATCAGAAAAAGAATGTGGCTACACTGGACATTTGATTTCAGAGGCATCCCCTTTAAAAAAAAAAAAAAAAAAAAAAATGAGTGAATGCTCATCTCCATACAGACTGAAGTCTCAGTCACTCTTGCATGGTAGTGGTCGACCGGGGGTTTGTGGGGGGGCTTCATACAGTATGTGGGTGTTTGTGTAGCTGTGTGCATTTGTGTTGCGAGCTCATCAGTCTGAATCCTGGAGGCTGAAATGTGCAACAGCTCCACAGAGTCTGTGTGTGAGAGGAGGAACGGTTCAGTCAGACACCCCAGTGTCTGTTTTCTCCCGCCTGCTGGGGCTGGTTGGGAAGGGGCAGCAGGGGCAGTAGCTCAGGCTGTGTGAGCCTGGATGGTGATGTGATGTGAACTCTCAGGGCTGTGTGAGGCGGACAGAAGGAGAGTGATGACTCGCTCTCTCTGTCCTCTGCATGGACTCGGCTTCTCTACCATTCAGTCCAACACTGAACTGTAAGTATAAGATTTCTCATGCTGATTTATGCAGTTCCTCCCATTTTGGATTGTTTGTGCCCACGGTTCCTCTGTGTTTAACAGTGACTTTATCCTTTCAGAATTTGGGATTATTAAAATTCGTATACACTAAAAGTTGGCTAAGACTCTGGTTAGCAAGACTCTCAAAACACTGAATGAAATGCTAGTATTGATAGTACCTACAAGAGAAAATGCCAGATTCAAATGCCATTTGATGGTGTCAAGTTCTCTTGGTCAGACAAAACAAGCCATATGAAGATGTCCCTTTGTTTGAAAATAATCAACAGATTAATATAAATAAATGTAGATGGATCTAACAGACATCTTGCTGCTGTGAAGATTCATGTAAATTGAAATGACTGTACAATGCTGTGTTACTGATGAAGTATTTCCCCGACTGTCTCAGTTTAAAATGTAAAGGGGCGAAGTTTAAAGATTTCATAACAACTGTTGTTGGGTGGCCTGTGTGGCACTGTGAGGTTGGTACGAAGTGAGGTTGGACCAAGGTGTCACATTCCACAGTTTGGTGTGTGTGTGTGTGTGTGTGTGTGTGTGTGTGTGTGTGTGTTTTTTAGGCCGTCACAAAACACCACCAATCTACATACAGCAGAGAGTGTATTTGGTCTAAGTTTGCTTGAATCTAAGATATACTTCCTCCAGTTAATTCCTCTATGTTCTGGGTAAGGTTTGTGTGGAAAAGTGTGTGTGTGTGTGTGTGTGTGTGTGTGTGTGTTCATGTGTATGTGTCTGTGTGAGTGTGTTTACATACTCACTGCAGAAATCTTCTTATCCAAACAACCACTGTGTCCGTCCTCCCCCTTAAAACTGTCTTATATTTTTATCTGTAGACTTATGGTCAGATATGATGATGAAAAATGATGAAACTGCAGCTCTCTTGTCATCTGACTAATTTGTTCCCTTGATGGATTTATCAGATCGCATGCCACCCCTGGGACTGCCCTATCTGTTTATTTTCTCAGATCACATAAAAATTGTTTACCAGAAGCCTGCGTAAATGAGGCTATTTTAAGCCGTATGGTTGCTGATGGAAAAACAAGAGGAAAGATTTAATTCTTGTAGTTGTACAAACATATTATTGTAAAAGGGAGCTGATGGTCCACTGTCCAGAGCGTCACTGCTCTCTTGATTTGAATCAAAGAATACTGTACATAAGGCAATATGAAGCCCACTGATGGATTTACTTTTTGTCTTTAGCACAGGGGCAGCAGCAATGTGGACTAAATCACCCTGAATTCAAAACAGAAGTCTTGGCTCTGTTGTTTACTGTTTATCCCGGTGCAGCAGGGCATGATCCTGACCTAAATCATACAGGAATACAAACACAGACAGAAGCCACCTCTAGTGGCCACAGAGGAACGACAGCTCTACCTTCCCAAACAGGACATGTATAAAGCAGAGGAAATATAGGGAATATCTTTTCTGAGTGAGATGGTTTGAATCATTATACCTCTGTTACAGTATTAAAGAGCATATATGTCCTAAAACATCCTCTTACACATAACAAATTTCTTTAAACCTACCAGTAATCCCTCAATTTATGCAAAATAATGAAAAATCATAAGCAGCATGTAAGATGACAAACTGTTTATGGGATCAAGAATGTCTTATATCTGTATATAACTTATAATACATGATGATATATGTGAAATCAGTGTTTTATTTGGTGAATTAACAACATTAGTAAATGTTTTAACGGTTAAAACTGAGGAGAACAGAATAAAACGTGATTCACACGTCTTATATAAAATGCTGTATTACATTATACAGATTGGTACAGTATCATAACTCTGATCTGCTTTTGAGATTTACCTCAACTGATAGCAATTTACACTTAGAAGGTGATATCATCAAAAAATACATATAAATATATATTTTCATTACAAAAATAAAAATATAGGAGTAGCTGACCACTCCAATGTCCATTTTGCTGAAAGAAACCAATCATTGCAGTTGTGCATTCATTTAAATGAAATATCGAATCATTGTTTGATGAGCTCAATAAACTTAAAATATAACATTCAGGACAGATTGTGGAGCGCAGTTAAGTTGAGATCCGGTTGCCTTGGTGGCCGAGGGGTTAAAATGTCGACCATAGACCACAAAGTTCCCAGTATGAAAGCTTCAGGGGACCTCTGTTGCTTGTCATTCCCCCTCATTTCCTGTCGTCTCTCTATTGTCAACTTGGGAATAACAGTATAATATTTTAAGCTTAAAAAAAAAACATTTACTTCAGACCTTAAAAACATCAGTCGTCACCATGTGTAATGGCTGCAGCCTTACTCCCTTTGCCAAAATTATACAGGATGGACTAAAATCTGCTTCAGCGGGCATCCTGCCGGCTCAGTTGGCCCGACGCGTCTGCATCTTGGATGTGTGCCGATCCTGGGATCTTTGTTGACTTCAGCTTGACCCATTTTGTTGCTCATGTGCAGTAATTCCAACCCAATTAGATAAGTAAGAATTAAAAAGAAGGAAAAAGAGGGAAAAAAAGGGAGGAATGGAGGAGACATAAAAGAAGAAAATCTGCCCTCACTGACAGTGAAACCAGCCTAGTGGAAAAGGCAAGGGCAGCAGAAATTATAGGGTCAACCATGGCACAAACATTGAGTTGGAGAGAGAGGAGTGTATATTTGCATAGTGCGTATGTGAGGTGCACGTGTGTCTCTTTTTATAAAGCAGATTATACAGCGGATGTATACATAAGGCTAAATGTAGATCCACTGTTTAAATAACAATACGTGCAGTCAGTGATTTACATGGTAACTTCTCAGTTTAGTTTTGTCTTTGTGACAAGTGCTTCCCAGAAGAGTACTACATCAAAGTGTGCATTTCCCTCTGCACTTTTGTCAACATGACAGTCACTACAGTGTGTTTGTGTCAGCCAGCGTGTGCTGTGTGACTGCAGCCAGTGACAGTGTGTCCGCTTGTCTCTGTTGGATAATTGTGATGTCTGCCTCTAATGACGTCCGACAAGAATCTAGTGCCTCTCTCTAAATATAAACCAACCTAATTAACTATCCTCACTACCTTCTCTGTTTACACAAGCCGGCTTAACGCGATCTTCACATTTTCACACAAAGCATGCATTCTCACAGAAACTGCTGCATTCCAGCAGTAAAGAAATGCTCACCTCCTCTTGTGTTCTCGTGTCTCTGTGAGGGTTTCCTTGTGATGCCTGTCAGATGTCATCATCAAGGAATTTTAATTAATAGTATAACCAAGTTTATTTTAAGACCCCGCTCTTATGAAAAGCTTTTGTAAGAACACTTTGTCAGTCTGCTTTAAAGATGGCATATCTGTCTTGTGTAACAGGAGGATGTTCCACATGTGTCAGTGATTTGTAAGGGCCAGTAACAGATTGTGTATTCCCCTGACAATATTTAAGGGGAACGCCATTGTAGTGAGTGACCTGAGCCACCAATCCTATGCTGATGTCTTCCTTTCTTTTTCCTTTTGAAAAGCAGCAGAATAAGCTGAAACCCTAGTCCATTTGTATTGCCAGGACAAAGACAGACCATTGTGGCAGGAGGGGTGGAGGGGAGCTGCCGGTGGAGGTAGGGGTGCAAAGGGTCAGGGGGGGCAGAGAGGACTTAGTCAGAGTCCGACCCCTGCTGGGTGGAGTGTTGGGGTTCACAGCGGTGATGGTGTGCAGGTCAGGTAGTGTGCTTTTTTTTTTTTTTTTCTGAATGATGAGCCTGAAGCTGCAGCAGTACGCAGTTATCCAGCTGGAAGAGGCTTCAGTAGCAGAGCAGCAGCAGGGCGGGGGAGGTTATGTTGGAGGGAGGGAGGATGAGTGACGGGGGAAGCCAGCACACACTGCCTCTCTCACGCTCCGACAGGAGTTTAGTCTGCTCCAGCTGCCAACACCACAGCAGACGGAGAGAGAGAGAAAGAGAGGGGAGAGAAATGGACCTGTTGATATCCCAGCAATGACTTCCAGCACTTACAGAGAGGATAATACACTGGATTCTAGCGCTTGGAGTTGATGACACTTATTTATTTACTGAGGTTTGGGATTTTTTTTCAGGTGTCTCAATGCTGTCACTGGGCAAAATGCACTCCAGAGCAAAGTCCCGGAGTTGTGACAACTACCTGAGTATTAAGGTACGAGCTTGAAATAGGTTTTGAATTTCTCATCATTATACTTTTACTGGGACTTTTTGGAAGTTTCTGTTTTGTGCTTCTTTCTTGTGTGATTATGCTCAGTGTGTTGTGTTTTCCCTCTTTCTTCTGTGTTGGTTGTAAACCTGGCTTCTTGGGAACCTTCAGCGACAGTGTCGTGTGTGTGTGTGTATTATTGTGCACATTCAGAGGATGGTGTTTTCAATGCCTCAGCTTGTAGACAGCTGATATTTTGACTTGTTGCTCTGCAGCCAAAACAGCAGGCAGCTTTTTACACATGCATAAAGTGAGGGGGGAGGGAGCACAGCGGGTACCCTGATCTAGGATTATGTTATTGCTCAACATATACACGAATCCCTTCATTTTCATTTAGTTCCACGTATGCCATGGTGTTATTGTCTAAATTGTTTCCATTAAGGGCACATGATACGTCGCAGTGTGTAAATGTTTATATTTTTAGCAAAATGCTGTTGTCAGATAGATAGATAATTCGAGTAATGGCAATGACAGTGTAATTGTTCATTTGTTGCTCCTCAATGTGTTCTCCATCTACTGAATGTCAATTACAGCTAAATATATTGACGCTCTACAGTGACAAAGTGTGCACTCTTAAACAGGAGCTAAATACTGAAATTACAGATTAGTACTCATAAATAGTCTGTATTGTAAATCATAGTTTTATTTCATTGGAGATCGTGATAGAGACATATTTTTTTAGCTCTGTACCATCATCAGCAATAGTTGTATCAGGGGGTTCAAAAAAAAAAAGGAATGAAAATAAGATTTGACTTACAGGCTGTTTATCATTTCTGGGGTCAGTGAAGTACACAAGTTTGTATCCTTTCTGATATGTGAGGCTTCTTTATCATCCTCCCACTTGTTTTGGTATGCATCCATTCTATATTTACCCTGCAGAGGTATCAACAGACCTTGTTAGTCTCCTTTGTCTCTGCTGTCACTGCTCGTCACTGCTCTGATTGGCTGAAGGATCGCCATGCACCTTTTACCTCCTTGTTGGGATTTCTTTTATGCAAAGGCCTAATCAAACATGTGAATGTGTGTTGTATACAGTATGTCTCCCTATGAGCGCTGTGAAGTCTGTTAGGGCTGCTCAGGAACAATATCCTGTCAGTGTTGTTTACATCCTGAAGGACAAAGTCATTAGTTGCCTGCTAATACATAAATCACATCTTTCTGATAACTAACGTGGGAAAAAAAAAAAAAAAAAAAAAAATATCCCCACTATTCCATGAGAACGCAGTATAGTTTCCTCTGCTCATATACAAAAAATAAAAATAAATAAAAAACAGAAAGTTCTTCTGCTACTGCTCTGTCATTTAGCTTGTATACTTTTTATAACCCAGCTTGAAAAAAATAATACATTAACCATAAATGTGATTTAAAAAATATAATTGATTAGCAGAAATATTTCTCTTAGTTCTTACATTTCAGTCAGATAATAGGAATGTAAATGTAAATCACAGGAGAAGTAAAAATAGTAAGTTTTGCCGTACACAAGTGGGTGGGCCAGTTTATCACCTCCAGACTTCCATTATTGTTGATCTGGCTGTCACCCAGCAGCCCTGGCTGTGTCACACAATCTGTGTGGGCCTCTCAGGGTTAAAGTTTATCTGCTGAGATAACATTATAACATTTACTAAGGTGTCTTTTTACAATGCCATTCTAACATTGTGCTGTTGAAGCGTGTGCTCTCCAGTGTCTATACAAAGACAAAGAGTGTGTTTTTGTGTGTGTGTGTGTGTGTGTGTGTATGTGTGTGTGTGAGTGTGTGTGTGTATATATGTGTGTGTGTGTGTGTGTGTGTGTGTGTTTGTCCAAGTATAATTCATTTTGATACATATTGTAATTAATTCAACAGAGCTATGTTTTGATTTAACAGGGATTTTTGTTATGTAACCAGTCATCTCTCTCTTTCTATAAGAAATGAGGATCGTGGTTGTCCTTGAATTTATTGGGAGTTTTATCAGTACAGTGTGCGGATCTTTGGTCTGACTTCATATCCCAGTCTTTGCCTCTCCTCCTCTCATAAGATAGGATTTCTGCTGGTGCAGATCAAAAGCTGAATGAAACTGCAGGCTCAATAGTGAGGTCTCACTAGACCCCTTTGTTGGTGTCCTGGCACCTGGCAGCGGGGCAGGTCTGAGCAACCTGTGGCCTTTGTCAGCCCCGCTGCCTTTGAGGCTGTTAGCAGGTTGGTTAGTGAGCAGCCTGTATGGGGGCTCCAGGGCTCTCCTGTTACACTCCCCTGGTGGCTTCATGCTCCACTGGAGGCCTGGTAGGCAGCGCCTTTTGTGTCCTCGACCCACTAAATGTGTCAGTGACCACCTCGCGTTCACTCGCTTTCTGTCTCTGTGTGTCTCTCACTCTTTCTTTTCTCTGTGATGTAGCCCCTTCTCTCCCCCCCCCTCCCCAACTCTGATTTCTTTTTCCTAATTTTTCCACTTGGCTCTCTGACACATGCTTTAGAAGTTGCTGTACTTTTAGAATCACCAACTAACACAACATTTTCCCATGTTTGATCTCTCTCTCTCTCTCTCTACACTGAAAGATTTGCTCTTAACTCAAACTTTACCACAATCCATCTTCTCAGTTGAAAAGGTAAACTGAAAGACAAACACCCCCCCTCACCTCCCCACCTCCCACTCCCCATCGTTTAGCCTACTTACTTGCCCTGTGCACCTCTTGGAACAGCTGGTTTACCAGCGGCACAGACAGAAGTGTCCCACCTGGAGCTTGAAGCCATTAATTACCACCTCGGTCCTCCATCACACAGGCAGCCGCTCACAAAGACCTGGCATCAGATAGGGTGGGACTTCCCACTCCTACTCCTGTCCTGGCTGAGGGTCTGAGGCTAGACATACACAACCATACACACTGCATTCCTCTGTGGCTCAGAGCGGATGGGAAGCTCAGCTCTGGCGGCTTAGCTCAGTCACTCTGCTGAGACATGCAGATATGTCTCCCACTAGCCAGGTGACACTTTTTGAAAAGCTTTAAATGCCTTCCTGACAATGGGAGAGCTGTATCTATTGTCCCTTATGTAATATATCATCTCCGGGGTGATGATGTAATGTTTATTTGCCACAGCTCTCACTGTAAACGCTGTGTTATGCAGCTATTGTTTAGATAAATGCAGTTTTCTTGTTCATATTGTCGCATCGGATTACATGGACTTCTGGTTGAAAAGCAGTTTTATTTATCACTGAGTATCTGCTATGTTGAATAATTGTTCTTCAAAAACACTGCCACAGTTTTTTTTTTTTTTTTTTTTTTTTTCTGCCTTGGGAAGCTGAAGAGAAACTTGCTGGTCTGTCCTAACTATGTAGTGAGGGCTTTCCTCCCATTGTTAGCTTTCCTCCAATAAAACACCATGTTATTCTTCTCCTCCCGGGTGCAACAGTGACTAATGCCCAGAGACATTTTTGTCTCACTAAAAGCAGGCTGAGTGCTAATGGAGGTGGGCGTTTTGTTGCAGGGCACCAACACTGTACAGCACATACCACTTTGAGAGGCGGAGTGCACAATGAGCGCCTTGTAGTAGAGTGGTGGCATGTGTACCAATGCACTGAACTGTACTCACTCGCCTCTAATTGATGGTGCTGAGCTGCTTAGATCAACAGGACAGATCCTACAAAGGGTGAAACATGGGCTCTCTGACAGGCTGAATTCCCCCCCGAGCACAGGCCATCTCTTGATTTCTGCGTGTCGTTTTTTTTTTTTTTTTTTTAAACACACTTACATTGTCATGTAAATGCAGCACAGACATTCAAGTGAAAGTTAGCTGTGAGGAGCTACATCCTCACCCCCCGCGTTCTTCAATACGGTACACAGTCGACATAGTGTGGGACTTTTCCTGGCATCGCCCTCTATCTGTGTGGTTATCATTGGAGGCAGATGTCTCTATTCCACTGTTGTGTTCCATTCGGGAAGGACAGATAGCGGAGGGATGTTTGGCCTTGGCTATCACCGCTGAGAGGAAGGTCACGGCCTGAACTGCGAACATAACTACAAGAACAGGTCAACCTCATCCAGGACTGCCGTAATCCCAAACGTCCCGTCTCACTCATGGACAAGTTGTAACTAACGGTACCGGACGTATCATCTGCTCTGCTTGGGGACCGCTGTGGTCGTCCAGGGCATGAAGGGGTCAGATAAAAATCAACGATGACATGGTTGTTATTAGAGGGTAGCGTTGCACCAGCCCCGCCAGAACTGGAGTCCATTCTGGACTTTCCAGTTTGTCTGTTTGTGTCCGCTGGCGGTGACGTCACTCCTACCAGGTGTTTCCCCTCTCTCTCATGGAAAGACCATCATGGCTGACATGTAATGTTTCCTGTCATGTTTAAACTTCCCGACTGTTTTGGCTGAGCAGGATCATTCACTGTAAATCACGTGCATATGCAACTGCATGATGATGTAGTTGAATTTATGTACAGTAAGCAGATGCCTTGTGATTTTTCTAGTTATTTGTGTAGGAAGTGTAACCTGGTTATTAACCTGGGGGCTGGGACTCCCCAAGGTGCTACTGAGAAAAGTCTTAGTGGTCACAAGATGATTGAAAGTAAACGCTTTTCTCTCATTTTTGCTCTTTGTGTCATGAAATGCTGGATTCTTTTACTACTTCACACATCTGAAACCCTCAAATGAAACAGGCTGAGGAGGAAAAATCACTCTCAGGTTGACCCGCTCACAGCCTGGGTCCACGTTATTTATAGCACGAGCTTGACACGATTTAAATATGTCCATCCTAAATAGTTTAGTTTTTTTCCTCAGGACGCTGAGTCTTTGGACAACTGTATCCAGAGCACCTTGTCGGCCCTGTACCGCCCCTTCACTGCCACCGCTGCCACCGTCCTGTGGCAGCTCTTCAGCGTGGTGGAGAGGCAGTACCGCGGAGACGGCCTCCGCTGCCTCATCGACTTCTTGCTCCCTGCCAAGAGGATTCTGCAGATCATCCAACAAGAAACCTGTGTGAGTATCTGATATCATCGAGGGGGCACCTGAGGTTAAATCGAGGGAGCCAAGAATGTTTACTGTGATTTGTTTCTGAATTCCTCTTGGGGTGCATCACAGTCAGAGATTTACTTGCTACTAACATTAGTGATTTCCTGCAGCACTGTTGGACTCAGATGAAGTTGAAGAAGAGAAAATAAAATAAACGCAGCACCAAAACATGGTTCACAGTGTCAGGACAAGCTAACTCATGTGCTTTCCTCAACCACCTCAAACATGGAAAAATACTCATCTTGAGAGAGGAGCGACTGGAGTGATAAGAGAAAATGTTTGTGGAAAAAGAATGTGAGAACAATGCTGCTGAGTGTTAATATCTCTGCTGAGTGGGAAGGGGGAGCACCAGACTGAGACAGAGTTGATTATTGTTCTGAAAACAAGCTGAAAAGCAGCCATCCTTCTCTGAAGAGGGAAACAGAGGGAAACTGTGGTCTGTTTGAGAGGCTGCCATGGACTCTTGTGTCCAAAGTGAAACTCAATATTCTCTCTCAAAAGCTTTGATTGCTGTGGGTTAGGGCTCTATGACCAAAGCACTGAAACTTTATTCCTCTGTATTCATCTCTCTGGTGATTACACTGTGACGATAGCCATACAGCAATAGTTTCACCTAAGCCTAGCCCCTGAGAACAGCCTACTGTGCAGGAGAGTCTTTGTATTGCAGGCAATATGAGAGGCTTCAGAGGAAGATCACATCCTCAGTCTTTGCCTTGACATTCATAAGAGATGAAAAAGTCAACCCTTGAGCTCCATGCCTTTGCTTCCTCTTAGAGTTTTTTTTTTTTTTTTACGCTGTCACAGTGAAGATTTGTGTTGTGGTTGCTGCGAAACCCGGGCCTGATCAGACAGGTTCTCCTCTTTAGTCGAATGATCACTGACAGTGATTCATCCAGTCAGTGCATCCCATGAAAACATCTCGCCTCTCCATTAAAGTTAAACATGTGTTTGAACACAGCTTTGCAGATGTCTGTTGAAATGATGCAAGATACACCACAGCTGAGCCATGACACAAAGGGATGATGATAATGTTTTATGGGAGTGGGTACTGACTGACTTCTCTGTTTTCTCTCAGGTGAGGTTCAGAGGCTTGTTGTTCTATCATGAGGGGTGGCCTCTCTGCATCCACGAGAAAGTCGTCCTGCAGCTCGCCCCTCTGCACAAAGTCCGACTAAAGCAAGGAGACTTCTATCTACAGATAGTCCCTCTAGGCCGCAAGACTGCCAAGCTAGTGATAAAATGTTTGTCGGCCAGTGGGCAGGCCATTGCAGAAATCCCCATCGCAGAGAGCATGTATGGCAGCGTCTTCACAGCTGAGTTCTTGCAGAATGTAACACGTGACCGGAACCTGCACCCGCTACAGAACTGTCTGCTCACCACTGGTACCTCCGTGTACAGGACGCCGTGGATGAACGTGGTCAACCCTCTGTTTGTCAGCAGCACGTCGGACGCCATCATGCAAGCGCGCTGCAGCAGAGGCGGCTTCCGCGGCCAACTCAGCACCTGCAGCACCAGCGGATCCACCGGGACTCTGGACAGCCACCGCAGCTCCAGAGAGTCCCTGCACTCTCAGGGGGCTGACTCCATCTTCTCTGAGCCCACCTCACCGAGCAGAAACCGCACGGACCCCGGCGGTGAGAGACGCAGCATCAGTGCAGCGGATACTGCTACACCCATCATTAAGATTGAAAGACCCACTGAAGAGTGTGGGGTAGGACAAGGGGGCGAGGACAGTGGTGGGAGAGAAAGAGGGTCGGGGTCCAAGATGCTGTCTTTTACTACAGACCTCAGTAACCCAGGCCCTCGACGTCGCATCCCGAGGGACTCTGTAGCCTTTGAGAGCAGGAGACTTTTCAGAAAATCTTACATGGAGGCCTTGCAGAACCCCATGAGCCTTGGGTCCAGCTCCGAGTCCATCTTGGAGGAAAGCTCGGAGCACAGTGCCGGCCTGAGAGAGAGAACATTGACAGCGGGCGGCAGCCCCGACACCCGGACCTCCCCCAGAGAACACTTATCTCGAAGGTTGGGTAGCCGGGGCTGGCTCAGTAGTGATGACTCCAGGCCCAGCACACCTTTGCTTTACTTACAGAGGGGGTTACGGAGCGCAGAGAGACGTGCAGAGAGACGTTCAAAGTCACTGGAGAGGACTAACAAGGCAGGCCAAGTTAAAGGCCACCGGGAACGGTCCTCCTCTGGAGGCTCGGCTAGCATCTCACCCAAAAAGCTGATGAATGGCTACGCTCTTCGTTTTGGGAAGCTGGAAGTCGAGGCAGCTTTTCCTGGTTCTGAGAGGAGAAGCAGCAAAGAGGAGTCAGGTGCGTGATGCTCCGTTGATGTTCAACCCTTTGTCCAGAAATCACACTGAAGTTATGTTTTACATCGTCTCATCATATTATGGGCAAATACTTTTGTCTATTTGCTTTACAGGCACTCAAACTTGCTCAAGTATATTAACTCAATAATCCTGTTATACAATATGTATATCATTTAATACAATATTGAAAATACCTGTAAGGAGCCATTTTGCATAGTACCTTTGAGTACGTTTGTTGATAATACCTTTGGTGTGGCCACTGTACGTTCAGTTCTGCAGGACAGTGGTGTATTGTTACTGTTGCTTTAAGCAGAAGTCTTTTTTGTTATTGTCAGAAATCCTTTTGAAAACAGCAAAACAACAATGAACTGATCATAATAAGTTTTTTCCTGTGAAGCCAAAGCCTGATATGGCTTATTCCTCTGTGCCATAGAACTGAAAAATTAACCCCATATACACTGTGTTTCTGCCATGAATGCTCACTAGACAAAACGCCAACTTCAAAATGTGTATTAATCCACAGCTGAAAATAGTCACTGCTAAATGAACTGGTTTGCCCTGTTTCAGTAATAGTTGCTAAAAACTACAGTGCCCAGCTGTTTAAATTTCATTTTAATTTTTAAAGATTTCCATCATCAATAGAACAAATGCTCCTGAGTGCCAGAGACAGGGTAAGGGAGTTGAAAGTAGTGACAGATGGACTGACATTGTTTGGACAATAATAGAAACATAGAATAACAGCAACCTCGTCCGTTAATCGTAATATGTTTCCCTTACTCTTGTTGCTTACTTAAAAATCTGAATGGGATATGAGAAGACAATTTTAGCATCAAAAAGACGTCTTTACACAAAGCGATTTTTGCTCTACTAACATGTTCTATTACACAACATTAAACCTCAGTGTTTACAAGCGTGGCATTTTCCAACAAGGGCTGAATCATCAGTCCACAGCTCATTTATCTTATCAAATAATATGACCTGAGGGTGTGAAAACCCAGTTTCGCTCTTAATAGTTCGATAATGGTGGTTTCTCATCAGGATGTGTCATCGTACCCTGCAGCAGGACTGGTTACAACAGTTCATTAGGTGGTTGGAGCTGATATCTGAGCTCATATCTCTGAAGCATTAAGGCTGTCATCGGTGACGGATCGCTTTTCAAAGCCCACACTGTGTGTTTTTTGGCATGTTCAGGAGACAGGTACAGCCCTACCCTGGAAACAGAACATCAGTCGCAACCCTGTGTTTTCTTTACCACTGTCGGTGTGTTTTGTTTTGTGTTTTGTGTCGGTTCATCCTGGGTAGCTCAGGAAAGCGGCAATGGGGAGAATACCACATTGGGAATCGTGCTGTTTTTAGAAAATACAGCCTCTTCTGTGAATTGAAATGTGAGGTGAAAACTGATTGAATTTATTTACCCTGGATAGTGCCAGACCGCAGCCAGTACTGTCCAGGTTTAAGCTGTGTGGCCTGATTTCTTAAGAAATAAATCATATATTTGCTTATTTAAATGCATTAAAGAGGACACTTAACCACTCAGCAAAAATACAGTAGTTAAATCACATCTCTGTTGCTGAGATTACCTCAGAGGGGATTGTATTTCAGCTGTTGCAAAGCAGGTTTCCCACAACGACATTTCAAAGGCAACAAAAGATCCTGTAAACCCTGTAAACTAACCACAGGAACCCCAGCATCCCACAATGAGATGACCCCACAGTGTTATTGGGGCTGGGGGCTGCGCTGATCTCAGATGGGTTGCCTCATTTACAAAAGTTTCCTTTGTGAACCAATCAGCCACTGGGGATCCACGGGGGGAAAAAAGCCTTTCAAACTGCGGCTGTGTCTTTGGAGAGTCCATTCACTCCAGAAACACGAGACCTAACTTGCACTGACTCACACCGCTCTGAAAAAATAAGTGTTGAACAAGTGTTGAATTACTCATGATGTGAGCCAGCAAACTCTGCAGTATCAAAACACGTCACCTTTTATTTACATGATCAGTAAAGTCAAAGCAGCAACCAGTGCAGGTTTAACCCCCTTTGGCGGCTTTAAAATGCATCCAGTGGAGTACACAAAAATACAGACTTTCACGCAGGACAATACTCAGGAGGCTTTACTCTACTTTTGTCACTTCCTCTGACAACAAAGCAATTTAGGAAACATGCAGCAAACACAGGCCCGGCCACACAGTCGCACAGGAAATGCACTGACTGTTTGAAGACAATAGAGGCTGAGCTGGGTGGGTTTACTGTCACAGAACGGGGCAGGACAATGCAAAGAGGCCTCAAACTGTTTAAAAAGAAAACACACAACAGGTGTCCCATCACACACAGATACTTTGGCAGAGTTGGTTGAACAACAGCCAATCAAGGTTTTATGTTAAGTTTAAGGCCTGTTAATACTCTGATGACAAGGCGATTCCAAAAATGGAAGAGCCTTGTTTATGACTGTGCTTTCCGCTCTATTTTTGGATGGTATTTTTTTTATTGGCGTGGTAAAATATTAGTGCCAACTTTTGCCTCAAACCGGCTCTTAGACTGTGACAAGACTAGTATAGTCAATGATTAAATGAATATATTTTAAAACAAATTAGTTAAAATGACCAATAAGTGAGTAAGTCAAGTGTGAGTTTTTGCACCGATGTTATCTTGGCCAAACAAAAGAAAACCCAACAAAAAAAATAAAAAAAGCTAAGAGTGTGTGGATTGAGCAGATTTTGCCGCTATACTCCGGCCCTATAAACATGAACCACAGCAGAGCTAGGTGTATACCATGCTGCTGTCAGAGCTGCTTTTATTGCCAGCCTCAAATACAAATCAACAGTTATTTTTATTATATATTTTTATTGCAAATTGTAATTTCCAAAGAGATGCATTTAGGTTTCTTGCTTTGCCTGATCAACAGTCCAAAACCCCAAAATATTCAGTTTATCAAAGACTCACATTTGACATGTTTTTGTACCAGAGAATCATGACCTTTTTTTTAGCTTGAAAAATGATTAATCGATTACCAAATTTCTTGCCAGTTACTGTTCTATTGGTCAACTAATGATGAATCGCTGCAGCTCTACTGTATAGCCAAGGCATAGTGAAGTATCCAGCACAGAATATACAGATGCTGTGTGAAGATTTGAATGTTGTTTCGCTGCCTCAGGAATAGGACCAAGTCTAAAAAAACGTGGTACCACTTGGGAATGTCAGGAGCAGCATTCCTATAAACAGAGCCTTGAGGTATGGAGGGCTGAAGAGGAGGAGGTGAGCATCTGAGAGTCTAATAACCCCAGAGTTACCCATGACTCAGGCTGACTAAACACCTGCTCTCCACAATGAGTCAGAGTCAACTCACTACTAGATCACACCTATGTTACCACTGGAAAATAAACTTGTTTCATGAGGTTTTACGGTGAGATGAGAAAGCACTGAGGTGAAAGGAGACTTCTAATTTCTACTGATTGGACTGTATTTTTGTTCTGTAGTTGCTCAGTAAATATCACTTAGACAGTCCGTCCCATTTGTGCTCACCGTCTCTAATCTTCTCCACAGGACAGCGTGACGACGGCATCAGCGGTGAGAGTGGGCAGCGCAGGCATAGCGGAGAAGAGTCACACAGCCCTAAAGCTGCCAATGGGGCCGCTATCAGGCCGGCGTCAGTATCAAGCTCTTCATATGACAGTAACCCAGCCCTCCCCAAACTGGCGTCGGAGGTCAATCAAGAGCTGCTGGCATCGGGTGCTGTGATCTTGCCAGGTAGGGAAGAGGAGAGGGAGGGTGGGGGGTGATGCTTTCATTTCCACCCATCAGCTTTTTTAATAGGTATCACATTCATATTAGAGCTGCAGAATTGCATGGTCTTGTACGTCTACTACAGTGACATAAGCCTGTAAAGCTTAGACGCTCTCATTCTTGGTGGTGGTCGACACCTGTGAGTGTTGAGTGCTGACCCCCTGCTGGCCTGCTCTCTTCCAGGAAACAGAGATCGCAGTGGGAGGGCAGTTCTGCAGGTGTGCACAAGAGCTCAGGTGTGGGCAGGTGAGAGTTGCACAGTCAATGACCTCACCTGTTTACTGGGCTACTACTACTCCACACTGCGGTAAGTCCCACATACTTAGCTTTTATTTTGTCTGTGTTCAGAATAACTCCAGTAAGTTTCGCACCTTTCCTTTGCCCCCGAGGTGACGACCGACCCATTCAGAATTTATGAATACAGATAAGCAGATAAGCATTTAAATCTAAAGTTCTCCTTCATGTCATTTATTGGCATATACAAACATAGAAGAAATGGTTTATAACACACTATAATATAGTTGTAACCAGATGTAAGGACATTACAAAGTCTTAATTAGTGCACAGTATTTGTCAGCAATTTTATGAAGACATATATATTATATTATTACAGCCCTGTTTTAATTTAATAAATAGTTACAACTACATTATAGTTTGTTATAAACCATTTATTGTATTATTTTGTTGTTTTATATTGATACTAATGCTCATGTACTGCTCATGAATGCTAAATAGGGGTACTTTTAAGTAAAGTCTATTTAAATAAAAGAGTATTGTCAGTAAACTTGAGAATGAAAAATCATCAGTTTTCAGTTTTACAGGATCTTTCTAACAGGCATTGCTAAATATATGTTCATGCTTAGCAATGTAATACCTGCACTCACCAAGGCTGCACAAAATAAATGTCCCAGCCATATACCCCTGTGGTCAGGGTTTCCTCATTTACCAGGCAGCAGCAAATTTGCTTAGCTGTCAGAATATAGTATTGCACACAGTTAGCTGTTTGACAAAGGCAGTGCACTAACTTTAATACTTTGGTTTCAGGAAAGAAAGGCGTCATCAAGGTCTGAGTGTTGTAATAGACAGCAGGAAGCAGCAGCCTGTTCCAGCTCTGTTGGCATCGCTGTCTGAACTGCAGGTGAGCCCGCAGTGGAAAATATGTAATTACCCTCCAACACGCCCAAAGAGTTTTCAGGCCCTGCTGAATCTGTTGTCCTCTGAGCTGTAATACTGATACTCTCTTTCTCTGAGTTACAACACTATGGAATTCCTTACACATTCCCTATTGTTCTGCCCATCAGTCACCGACACAGTGTGTTCTTTTTTTTTTTTGTTTTTTTTTGTTTGTTTTTTAAAGGGCACACCTTAAATTTGTAGTGACTCCACTTCCAAGACATTTTTCTGAAAAAGGCTGGCCTCAGGGCTCTTGTGGAGAAGCCTGTGCTTACTTGTCTGTTTTTAACCACACACTGGGAGTGGGTTGGCTGCAGCCAACTCGCCAGAGACATATCATCATGTTATGATGATGAGTTGCTCTCTGATGTAAGGCTGATAGTTCTGTAAACCACAACACATGCACAAGTCACTTTAAATGCCTATTTCACGGTATTTAGCTGTTCTTCTCGGAAATATACACGTCTTGTAATTTTTATTTTCTTAATTTTAAGAGACTATAAAAATGGCATGTGCATGTTTTTCAGGCTTTGGTACCAAATGCACTTTACTCAATTCTCTTCCTGGTGGACAAGGAGGCAGCAGCTAAACCTGAGCGAGACATCAATGTGCAGGTAAAGAAAGACTTTTATTATCAGATGGATGACGCGTATCTCAAATCAAGATGTATTTGTGTTGTTGGATGCTTGATCCAAGTAGATTTGATAAGCAAGAACATTTGATGAATCCCTGTATAATATCATCTCTATAGGCCATGATGACAGAGATTAGAGGGGGGCAGGGATTGGCCGTTGGGTAGATGCAGTCGCTTTGAAGGAGGACAGGAACACACTGTGACTGAGACCTGAGTGTGTGTGTGTCTGTGTTTGTTTTTCTTGCAACAGACTGAGACGCTGTCGTCTCTGAAGGCCCTGCTGAAACACATCGACCAAACCCAGCTCACACGAGACTTGGAGGGCACCTTCCACTACGACCACAACCACTGGATCCACTTCAGACAGGTGGGTGGACGGTATCCCACATACTGTATTTGTAAACTTACTTAAAGGCTTGACAAGGGTGGGGATTTCAGTTTACTGTTAGATGCTTGTTGTTTATAATCGAAAAGAGAAAATTATACTAATTGCTATTTTTGCCAAGGTTATGTATAGTTGCAAGGAATGGCTTCTCTGGGCCAGTTGAAACATGATCAGTTTCAGCCCCCTCTATTTCTTGCAGGGGACAGTTCTCTACTTGCAGATTTTAAGAATCTGCAATCTCTTTTTCTCTGTCTTTCTTTCACAGAAAATTGAACCATTTGCCAGCAGTTGTAGCGCAGCCATCTCCTCCCTGCAGGAGTCTATCAGCACACTGAGCAACAGCGGCAACCTGAAGACGTCAAAGGTCAGACCCAGCCCTTGCGGCCAGTCTGGCCTTCTGATATATGTGTTTTCTACTGACACACAATAGCTCCCTGCTGGAATAAACAACTGAGGACTTTGTTTTATGGTTAACTTCCTTGATCTTTGTGCAGTGGAGATCAATAACCTTGAAAGGATTTTGTTTTGAGTTTAAGAAAAAAAAAAAAAAGCAGTTGTTTCTTGTCACATTTGTGTTTAGATCCACTGTGAAAATGTATTAATATCATATCATTTCTTTGATTCAGGAAGTGTCTGAGGTGATGGAACAGCAGAGGCATCTCATGAAGTGTGTGCTAGATGACACCCGTCTAAACAGACTGCGTCTCGAGGGAGGAACTGTCCTCGCCCGCATCAGGAAGGAAGAGGCCTGTGAGAATGAAAACTACAGGTAGTGCAGGAAGAGGGGATGGACTCTCAACCGTCATAATGAGCAGTGCCTGTGATGATGGAAAAAAAAAAAACCCCAACTTCTCATAACCTGTGTGGCCATGTTTTCTTTTTGTTCATTCAGAGATGCTGTAGACGTGTTGAATGCACTGTACAACCAAGTAGATGAAGAGGTTCATAAGCTCGTGATCCTGTCCAACAAGTCTCAGAAACAGTTAGAGAGCCTGCTGGAGGTGCGCAGGTTTGAGGAGCAAACACAACAGGTGATCCCCGAACTTTATTTCTCTCCACATACAGTCATCTGTGCTGCAGATTTTCTCTGCTCTCAGCCCAGAAGTGGATAACAAATCCATGAAAACTCCTCTCTCTTTTCAGATCAAACTCTGGTTCAGTGTCGAGGGAGAGAAGCAACTCGCACCTTTGGAATCGCTCACTCTCTCTGTGGCCAAAATTAAGGAGATGAGAGAGAGCTTGGGCCAGTTTCTGGAGGAATCTGTGGTAAATAGTGCCATAATATATTTTCCCAAAACAATTTTTAAACCTGTTCCTTGTAAATTAGTTTTTACGTCCAGTGGTAAATCGATCTTGCCCTTATCCTGACAGCACCAACAGAGGCACGGCCTGCAGCTCGTGAAAGAGTCTCCGGAGTCTCTTCCAGGCTCGGCTCTCCTCGACTTTAAGCAGCATCTGGGATCCATCCTAAGCAGAGCGGAGCAGAGGAAGGCCCAGCTAGACGTCCTAACCAACCTGCATGAGTTCTATGACTCGGTAAGTATCAAAAAAATCATGTCAGCGTTCTGACCAAAGTTATCTTACAGTTGTATTTTAGGATTCAGAATATTCTTTAATGCGAGAGTGCTTGCTGGATTCTGATCTTTTAATCGGCTTTATTTGTATTTGACAATACTATATTGATATACTACTATATTACTATCACTCTTTCAAATCTCTAGGCGAACCAGTGGATAGATCACTGTCAGGATTATTTCCATCAACTCAGCCTGGACAGTACAGGTGTCAGACTTTCACCATCAGTGGTTCAGATCCTGCAGGATTACTACACCGAGGCGTCCAAGTTCTCCATGGACAACTTCAGCACCCTCAATGACATGGTGCTCTCCCTGGAGAGTCCTCAGCAGCTGCAGCAGTGGAACACAGTGTGGCACAAATGTCAGCAGACCAAACAGCAGCTGGAAGAGACTTTGGCCCGAGCCTTGACGACAGCACGGAGCTCCACAGCTGCTGATGCGGCGCCTTCTTTAAAGACTGCTGCAGAGAGTCCGATCGCCACAACAGAACAGCATGGAGCTAATGGTTGTGAGCTTTTACCTGGGGCGATGACACCGTTGACTTTTGAGGATAACAAGCCTCATTCTGCTGAGCCTTTCTCCAAAAGCCCCTCCAGTTCAATCTCCTCCTCCTCACACTTCAACTTCCCGCCCGACTGCGACAGCAAACTGAGGCAGAGTCCGTCCATGTTTGACGACACGGACAGCGACTGCACCATCGACTCGACCATCTCCTGCCACTCGGAGCCCGTCTACACCGGGGCCGCCCGCCTCCGCAAGCAGCCGATGAAGAAGATCATGAAGAAGACCATGAGCTACGAGCTCACGCCAAGGGACAGTGGTCATTCAGACGTCAGCCACATTCACGGCTATACGGGGGTGTACATCAAGGGTTTGGAGGTGGCGAATAATGTGTCCGCAGATAAGAAGCTGCAGAGGCCTGATGTGATGAGCCCCGCGTTAGGACGGAGCCGCAGCATGTCCACGCCCTCCAGGACTCATAACAGACGCAGCGATGGAGACAGCAAGAAACAGAGCAGGTGAGGAGGAGAACCTCTGATACTTCACACAAACTGGGACATTACTTCATTTGTGTAGTAAAAGAACAAACACATTGTGTATGTCCCCTGATTATCAAAATTGCTAATGTTTTCTTGATTTCCCCCATGCTGTTTGCTTTAATATTAATAGTTATACCAATGTATTTTAAATATCATCAAGAATATATTTAGTCTTATACCCTGTTATGTGTTTCTGTTCACCAGTAAAGTGCAGCACATCATGGATGAGATGATCTCCACAGAGAGGGAGTATGTGCGGTCTCTCAGCTACATCATTGAGCACTATTTCCCCGAGATGGAGCGCCTGGATTTGCCCCAGGACCTGCGGGGGAAGCGCAGCATCATTTTCGGGAATGTGGAGAAACTGTGGGATTTCCACAGTCAGTACTTCCTGAAGGAGCTGGAGTCCTGCGCCCACTCCCCGCTCTCCATCAGCAGCTGTTTTCTGAGACATGTGAGTCAGTCAGTCACAGTGTGCCCTGAGGCAGCGCACTGACAGCTTAAAAATAGCAGTCAGGTCTGGTGGCTGTCATCAACAGTCACTGTAATAATGTGCTTACGTATAGTTAGTGACTTTTCTTAAAACAACTTGATGCTGTGTTTCCAGCGTAGTGCCACGGTTTCACTATCACACTGCTCGATTATAGTTGTGTACAGCCGTGTATTTAAGTCACTTGTCAGCATCATAATGAATGTAACTGATGGCAGAACCCATACAATTATATTTACAGTCTCTTAAGGGCTCAATCATTCATAGCATACTGAAATGTCAGCATGCTTTTTACCGTAGTCAGTGTTGTAACTTGTTAATCTTGTGTGCAGGAGGATCAGTTTGGAATGTATGCTCTGTACAGCAAGAATAAGCCCCAGTCGGACACTCTGCTCTGCAGCCATGGGAACGAATTCTTTAAGGTACGTCTGAAAACTCTTGCTCTGGTGACATTCCTCATTTAACGCATCATCACTGTGTTCAAAATGACATTTTGCAGAGTTGCAGCCCCAGAAATGGTTCATATCATAAAGGAAAAATCCACGACATCTTGATCATTCAACACTAAAGGGAAACAATACACACATTAGAGCCCGACTAGTACCTTGACATGGCTAATATTGACAGTTTAAGCTTATTCCAAGTGTGTGTGTGTGTGTGTGTGTGTGTGTGTGTGTGTGTGTGTGTGTGTGTGTGTGTGTGTGTGTGTATATAGATGTATGTCCAACCTACTTGTTGTTTCTGAAGCTTTCAACCACATCTCCTGGCCTTGTTTAGCAGATAAAGCTGCTCAGTTGTCATGGAGGGGGTGGCAGAGATCATAACTCCTGTCTTTTGTTTAAAGAACAGAGATATTTTAGGTCATTTCTTAGCAATTTTGCTGTCACATAGCTTTTTCATCTAAGGGTACTGAAAAGTTTTTCAACTGTAAAATATGCCACTCAGTTCATGTCTTTTTCACAATTCTTTAATAACCAAGTTTAAGGCTTACTTATGAAATGTTCGTTTGTTTTCTCGCATTATTGGATTTTTAAAACTCTTTAATAGCAATACCGATGTCGGCCTAAAAAGTTTAGTTTTGGTCAGGCTCTAAAATGAGGCTTTAACTCAACAGTATACACACAGAACCCACTACTTTTGACATTTACGAAAGTAGCCCCACATTCAAAAGAGTGTGTTAGTTTGTAGAAAAGCAATAACACCACAATAGTAATCCTCACTGTGTCTCTCCAGGATAAGCAGATGGAGCTCGGGGACAAGATGGACCTGGCGTCCTACCTGCTGAAGCCCATTCAGAGGATGAGTAAATATGCCCTGTTGCTGAAAGACCTGATTAAGGAGTGCAGCCAGTCCCAGGAGCAGGAGCTGAGTGACCTACGCACCGCAGAGGAGTTGGTCAAGTTTCAGCTTCGCCACGGCAACGACCTGCTGGCTATGGATGCTATTCGGGGCTGTGATGTAAGTAGTAATTCATGAGCACAGAGCCATGTGCTGCTATGAGGATTATTTGGGTGTCAGCATAAAAGCCAAGTAACACTTAACATTATAACATGACAATCTGGCAAGACAGAGGCCATTAAAACTATTTTGGCGTTTGAGGTCATCTTGTTGTGTATACAGTAGAGTGAGGTTAGATCCCCATCAGGAATTGTATTGTTCTCTCTGACGCATGTGACCGGTCGTGTTTCCTCTCCAGGTGAACCTAAAAGAACAGGGTCAACTCCGCTGCCAGGATGAGTTCATAGTCTGGTGTGGACGCAGGAAATACCTCCGCCATGTCTTCTTGTTTGAAGACCTCATCCTCTTCAGCAAGACCAAGAAGATAGAGGGAGGATATGACATTTACATCTACAAACAGTCCTTCAAAGTAAGAATTTATTGTTTGAGGAGCCATTTTTACACTGTTTGTATAATGACAGTAAATGTAATGTTTTTTTTTCTTTTTGTTCTTTTCTGTTTAGACAGCAGAGATAGGTATGACTGAAAATGTTGGTGACAGCGGCCTGCGTTTTGAAATCTGGTTCCGTCGGAGGAAGTCGCAGGACACGTTTATACTTCAGGCCAGCTCTGCAGAGGTCAAGGCTGTGTGGACCGCAATTATTGGCAAGATCCTGTGGAGGCAGGCGCTCAGAAACAGAGGTGTGTGTTCCCTGTCGGATAATCCAGTTTGACACAAGCCATTCCCTGCGCAGTTCTATACAAATAAAGTGAAATGTTCTGTCCAGGTAAAATACATATTTCGTTAATAAAGAAATATGTATTTTTTGTACTCCAGAGTTGCGCATGCAGGAGATGGTTTCCATGGGGATTGGAAGCAAACCTTTCATGGACATCAAGCCTAGTGATGCAGCTATCAGTGACAGAGCCATTGACTATATAATGAAGGGGTCAGGTGAGCTGTTCTTGTACAAGTATGTGTTTTAATTCCCTCCAGCTGTCTTTCTCTTTCATAATCATTCAGTGACACAAATTATTTCTTTGCTGAAACCACAAAAACGTGGTTCTCGCCCTACAGGTGTTTTACATGCCAGTCAAGTTTCGAGCATTTTTTTAAGAAAACACCTCGGATGTAATCTAAGCCATACTGAATTTTAAGTGTCATAAGAACCACAGTAAAATAGTTTACATTGCCATTCTTTTGTAGTTTATCAGAGATGCTGTAAAAAGGATCACACCCTCATTATCACCATTAAAAACCACAGGTATTTCCTGTCACTTTTTCTCCCTCACGCCATCTCACAGCTCACTTCGTTTCTCTCTACTGGCAGAGTCTAGGACGAGAGCTTCCATCGCCGTGCCCTCGTTTGAACACTGCTCGTCGTTCAAGAGACCTCACTCCACCATCTCTAACAGCAGCACCTCCTCCTCCAGCAGCCAGTCGTCCTCCTCCCTGCTGGGCTCCCTCAATCTCCACCTGTGCTCCTCGGCCTCTCACCCTCACACACATCCATACCCAATGACCACTGTTCCCTCCTTTGCCCAGTGGCCCTACGACTGCATAGAGGAGGATGAGCTGGAGCAGGACACAGGGAGCCAGCCCTCCATGAGTGAGTGGCTATTTACAGATGGATAACGTATGTTTATTTTGATAATTAAAAGCAGGTGAACATTAGATAAAGAAAAATTCTGGGTGAAAAAAATATTTAAAAATTTTTTTCTTGGGGAGTATGTAATCTGCAGCTCTTTTATGCTTTCTCCATATTTTTCCCCTCACTTTTTATTGCTGAAAATATTTTCTGAGCTGTCAGTGTTACACAAGAATATGATTTGATGTAAACTGCTGGAATCAGCATCATCTTATAGCAAGAAACTACTTGTGGGGATGTGTGGGGAAATTCAAATTTGGGTAAACGAAATAACAGTTTAAACAATTTAAAAATATATATATTTATATAATAATTTGGCATTTATCAATTGAAGAAGACCCTTTAGACAATAAAAAGAAGATAAAAGAAGTAAAGTTAAACACTATTAAGTAGAGGAGCACTTCATTCTAAAATATATGTACTAAGATAAAAACAGCATTAATTTAATTAAAACAAATACAACAAGGAAATAAAAAATATATGGTTAGTCTTATGTGTAGCATTTTTTTTTTAAGTAGACGGAATTGCTGTCTTTTTTTTGCTGCTACCACTAGGGGTCACTAAAGTCCAAACATTTTAAATCCACATTAGAGCTTTAAGAATCCATAAAAGCCTTGACAAACATGGTAGCTGCCAAACAAATGGAGCTCTTCATGTACTTCTGTTTTGCTTGATCCAGTAGTATAGTATCAATGTGTCTTTGTCTCTTTCGTGTCACAGTCACTGAGAGCTCAGAGACGTCCTCCCAGTGCACCTCCAGTGACAGTGTAACAGGGCTCAGTACCCTCACCATACCCGGGCACCCCGGCATTGTCATGGACTCCTACAACAACAATAACAACGACGACGAGCCCTCCTCTTTCCTCTGCCCCTCCACGCCTCCCTCCTCCATAGCGTCTCCTTCCATATTCCAGAAAGATGAAGACCTCCAACCACAGGGCACCAAGTTCATCACAGCAGTGAGTGTTTGACTATCTTCTTTATTATCTTGTCATACTGAAATGAGCTGGTATTGTTCGACTGGTGACGTTGTTTTATGAGGCTTAGGGTTAGATATTTTGTGAGTTATTAGATAAAGCACAGCTGTGGTGACACTGATTTATATTTTGTGTCTCTCTCTGAATTCCTTTATTTTAGTATTCTGCTTGTATTATTCTACTTGTGCTATTCCATTGATCGTGGGTCAGGTGTGTAGTTGTGTCTAGGACACTTAACCACATGGAGTGCTTTGCTTTTGATGATAGTTTCATTATTGTCTAATTTTATATTGAAAGACATGTAATCTACTCGGAGTATTATACTTATCTTTGTACCTCTTCATTGCTCCCTGTGATATTTTCATATCTGGCTTTTTATAAATAGATAAAAATTATACTAATAATATACTATAATATTTCCTATTGATTCTGTGAGTCCCCTTAAGCCTGTCTAATAGTATGGAAAATTAAGCCCAAAATGTACTATACTCAAATCAGTTGCCAGTTAATTGCAGTAATTCAGTAATTCATTACTTTTCAATCCAGTTCAATTCAAACCAATACTGCAGTAAGTTGTGCACTAATTCCCACTCATACAGAATCAAGAGAATTTTAGTTTGGGACATACTGTATATTTTGCATAAATATATATTTTTGAATATTTATGTTCCTCACGCTTGTTTATTCTGTTTGGATAGTTGGTATATCTGGGTGCCTTGGAAGCAAAACGAAATGCTCTCATGTTACTTTTTTAAGGTGTGAAAAAGACACTGATGCTGAAATATAAATAAATAAATAAATAAAATCTAAGCTTATATGATCATATCTTTCTAAACTGCTCCTGTCGTTTTTTTTCCTTTTGCCTTCATTTAAAAAAAACAGTTAAAAAAGGCTTTTGTCTCAAGAAGCCAGGAACATTTTATGTGATTTTAAAGACTGATTATATCCCCAATTTGACTATAATGACCAATCTTAAAAATCTGTGTAAAACTGTTTACCGTGGACAGACGGCAGAGGATATCTTGTGGTTTGAAAAGGTTTAGAGTCTCTCACCTCCTGATGAATCCTGACCAGGACTAGTGCAGGGGAACTAATCATTTAAACGATCTGGTGTATTTTTAAAATGGATTTCCGACTCAAGTGGCAGAGAATAGTTTGACTCACAACCTTTTTGCTGTTTTGTTTTTGCCAGAGCAAGACCTCTCATGTAGCAGTAGGCCTCTCTACTGTGGTCTGACACAGAGCTGGGGGGTTTTTAGCTCAGTAAGTAAGTCTGGTGCCACCGGTGTGGACATATGTGTTGTTTCCTTCCCAAACCTCATTAACAAGTGTGAGGTGCCACCTCTGAATACTAATCTGTGTGAAAATGTGCTTTGGTGCCTGTGCTGTATGCTGCATGGCCGTGTGTCCTCAGAGGGCTCTCGTCTTGACGGGCAGTTTGATTTGTGAACTTCTGGCTCTTTCTTCGTGTTTTCCTGTGGGTTTTCTCCTCCTCTCATTTCCCTCTGTGCATCCTTTTGACATGTGGGTGAAATGTGTGTCACAAAATGTAGCATGTTCTTAAGAGTTTAATGTCTGTTTAAACATGCATGTTCGTTTTGTGGTTTTGGAATGCAGTTTGGGTTGAAAGTTTTTTTTCTGTCGAGTTTTGTGTTTTTAAAAAACTTCTTTTTATTTGTTTGCAATGTTCAAATTCAACCTTTATTGTATCAAATGGGCAAAAAATGAATTTCAGACAGATGCAAATGCATGATCACAATATGTTTAAACATTAAATGCACAAAATATTATAGTGCAAATAAGAGTATTAAATTGGATGGTGGAGAATATAGAGTGAAAGGTCTCATCTGTAGTTACATTTAAGCAAATTGAAAGCATATGTAATAAGTAAGAACTTCAGTGTTGAAGGACCTAAATGGCAATAAAACACTTTTTCACTGTAACATCTTCATTATAACCCACCTTCAGGTCAGTGCTTTAAATGCTTGCTCCTTTATACTGTATGTTTTCATGAAAGTTTATCTAGAAATATTTCTGAAGTAAGTGCTTCACTGAAATGAGATTTTCGAGTTTTTATCTTAAACCGCTTCTTAACTAAGCTAAGATAGTAATGCCGTTTCTTTATCTTGTAAGAAACACTGATGCCCAGTCATTGCTGAAATATTTAGGAATTCAGGGTAACCCTAACAATGGAATTATTATTTGATAGAATATATAATCTTTAAAAAATAGGTGTTGTGTAATGCCATTTTACATCCTAAAAATGTGTTTAAAATGGACCTTCACTTGAATGTGACATTCTTACTGACTAAAGTCAAAATATTTTGAGTGCATAATGTGTTGAAATTTATTTTTCTAAAAACCTTATTTTTTCTCCGCCTTTCTTCATAGCTGTGAAGGCCTCGGACTGAATGCTACTTGATGCCGCAGCAGTTTGTCTATCAGGACGAGGCAAAGAAAATAAGAGGAGTCCGGCTTCAGAGCACTGAGACTTTAATGGATGAAGCTCAACTATTATATGACATTTCACGATGATACTGTAAATTGGAAATTGACATATAATACACACAGTCATGATGGTACGTCAGCGGCCTGTACATTTGTTTTAATGAACTAGTAATGAATCAGTGTTTATATTGTAGATGAGTTTTTTTTATTATGTATTTTACAAAACAAACAAAAAAAAAAGATAGCAGGCAGATCCATACAGACGATGTTATACCGTCATATTTCTTTTGTCGCCAGTCCTGTGTTATGACAAGTTTGTACAGATGATTAAAATGTTTAAAACATATTGTTGTATTCACGTCTTTGCCGCAGTATGGTTGAACATGGAATTAAGTATTTCCACCAGTGGCTAATGTCTGCATTACTTGCAAACAAAAGGCAAGACTGTAAAACACAACTATTTCACAGTTCAGTAAGTACTTCTGTTCGTGAACCGTGCTTAAAGTGTGAGTACACTCAAAAGCACAAAAAAGTAGCCGATATTTCCACAGATAAACAAAGCTTGAGTGTAAAACCACACACTCGCAGACCCATGCAGAGAGAGAGGCAGAGCTGCATGTCGAGGCCAACTACTGCCGTTACACGAAGAGGCGCAGAGGTTGAGGGAGATGAGGACTGGGGTTTCCTTCACAGGAGAGAAGCTGACATTTTTTGACCACAGGTCTTGTGTTATCAGTCAAGAGTCAAACATCAGACACAGACCACAGCCCGGGCTGTTCAGCAGGGGTTTCAGCTCCAACATAGGCAATTGAGACAGAACCGAAAGCCACACATGATGTACAGAAAAAAAAGAAGTTTGCTGGTGCGGTGGTTTTACTTAATTTAAGCATGAATTCATGACTTCCTCTACATACAAACATTTCATTTAAAGCATAAAATTCTTAAATTTCCTCTCAAATACATCATGGTGACTTGGCGCGTTTCTCTTTAGAGAACCAGAAGCAGAGGACTGCAGAGAGGAAGACCTCAAGCCCCAACACACAAAGTGCCAACACCTCCATCTGTGAGAAACATAAAAATCAAGTATAAATGAATTCTATAGTAGCAAATCTAACTAAATATCTATTATGAAACAAGCCCAGCTCTGAAGTAGTAGTGTTTTATTTTGTCATAATATTGGCATGCTCTTACCCTCAAATGTGCTTCTTTTTCTGGATTCCAGTTAGCCAGGTCAACGCTTATCAGACAGGCTGCAGCCACAGACACAGCAATACAGCCGCAGTTAACCCCAAAGGACAGCTGGAACAAAAGTTGTACAATTATCTTTCAGCTAGTAATCACCTTCATCGGCTGTAATGTATTGTTTTTCAGGCTTCTGTTGAGTTGTACCTACAGGCACTAATGCTGGATATTTGAGCAGCAGGGTGGAAACAACTCCAGCAATGAAGAACTGCAAGAGAGGAGAGTTGACTTGAAACATCAGCAAGTTATTTGACTTGAAGATTCACTCAAAACCTTATTGTTTGTTTTTATCTGCTTTGCTCAATGCATGTTTTTTTGTTTTTATTTTTTATTATTATTATTTAGTTCTTGTCTGAGCAGAGACTTACGAGTGCTCCAGTCAGATGGGAAACTCTGAACAGAGTGAAAAGGGACTCATTCATCCCCTGGGTTAAAGCAAATAGAATTCCCACTCCGACACTGAGGAAACCGCTCAACATCTGCAGAGACTGAAAGAGGAACAGATGCAAACAAATATATAAACTAAATTCTGTTCATATTTGCAGTGAATAATATGAGATTTAATTTATCATCTCAGCTTCATTTCAGTGAGAATTATCAGAATTGAGAGACTTTCACACGATGTGCAGAGCAGTGGTGCAACAGCAAATGTTTGGTTCAAGGGGAAGGACACATATACTGTCAGACCTGAGGACTACGAAGAGGACGTGATCTTAGTTCCTCTTGTATTAATTTGTGTATTTCATTTTGATTTAGAAATGCATGAGCTGAGTACCTTGTCAGTGTATTTAACTTCAATTTTAGCTTGCATGCATGATTCAGTGCACAGGTTCATGCCAGTGTATGTGTCCTTCTAAAAGTGTTACAGTAATAAACACACTGGGTTTGGAATAAAATTTACAAGATAAACTTGATCTGGAAATTAGCAAGTTTCTTAAATTCCTGTTTGTCGTAAATCAATTATCTGTGTTGTTATGTAGGTAACTATTTGACACTAATCTTATGACATTAGGACCTTCTTGTGAAACAGATAATGTTCATAATATAAATTGAAAAACGACTGTGGGAAACTTCAGCATTTCCAGCACAACTAAACGTTTCCTGTTGCTGCTGCCCATCAGATTTGCACAAGGTTTTACACGTTATTTTGGGCACATGTGTCTTTGCAGCACCTCTAATCTGTTTGTGATATCTAGCATGAATTATTTTGTAATTCTTTTTTTAACCACATAGTCACATGGAGGAATGAGGAAAAGACTGTAATCTGCAATGTCTGTACTTCAATGTTTGAAAGGTAAAACATACACAAGGCAGAAATGTATGAGAAGAAAATCAATCAATCAATCAACAAAATTTTGTACACTACATTACATTTTGTACAATACACTTACACTCATGCACACTGAATGTAAGGCTGACCTGGTTACAATCATATTTTATTATTATAAAATATGAATCTGATATAATGCAATCCATACTTTCATTCATGTCACAGTGGATCAGCAAAAATATTATATTATATGAGGTTAGAGAAAAATGCAGTTCATCTGGCAGATTGTGTAAGATTCAGGGAGCTTTTCAGAGATATGTAGAAGAGGAGCGCGAGTTACTTGAGAACCCTGAGTGCATATGTGACTATAGGATAAGGATGGAGGCTAAATATCAGATACCCTGCTCTGACAGACCCTGAGGAGTAGGATAGTCTCTCTCCCCCCAGCTCTACCTGATGAGCGCCGTTTGCCATCAGTTTGTAAATGTTTATCTGTGATCTTGTTTCAGGGTAAATGTGCTCTGGAAATCCAACCTATTTACCGTACAAATTAGATTTTAAAGACTAACATTTGTTTATGATTTTATCAAATATAGAGATTTGAAATGTATTTCAAAGAAAAGAAAAAAAAAACAGAAACATATGAAACTGTCAAATAATGTGAAAACTCTTGACTGAGGGTCATCAGATTTTAGGGTCACTAGCCAGAAAATACTGAGAAACCCGAATCTTAAACAACTGACGAAATATCATGATTTTTTTCAAGATGAAAAGGGTGACGTTAGAACAAAACTGTCACTGCTTCACCCAAGCTGAGTTGACCTGTTTGACCTCAGTCAGCACATTGGTATGTCTTAATTGACGGCCGTTACGTGAGATTACGTTTACAAGTTTTCATGTTTTTGCACTTGATGAGTTTTAAAACTCTTACCCCCAACACAGCAGGCTGCTTCTGCATCAGGTCATGCAGCGGCCCTTTTTCCTCTGGGATGAGCTCTGTCGCTTGGTAATGTTGCAGCACGGGCAGCTCTCCTCTGTCGGCTCTGCTCGGCTCCGTGTCATCTCCATGGATATCCATGTCAGCATCAGCACAGGCCATGGTTCTTCTCTGATCTGGAGGGATAGTGTTTTCCTTAAAATGTGTAATAATATAATAATAATATAAAATCATAATGTGTTCTTTAAATTGTATTGTGAATCCTTTAATACTACTTAAGCCCCAGCATGGACAAACCATGCGTAGCTTAAAAAAAAGCACACTAGAAAGTGTTTAGAAATAGTGCAACCTGCGTATGATGTAACATAATACATACACATAGGACAGTCCTGTAATAACCTGTTGAAACTAAGATGTAATGTTTTTCTCAGACCTGTGTGTAAATGAGGCAGACAGGATATAAATACTAGTCTCATACAAATTTAAGTAAAGTAAAGTAAAGAAACAATCAAAGGAGTATTCTCAATACAATTATTAAGTAAGGTAGTATTTCTTTATGGTTAACTGCAGATGAAAGACAGAGAATAGATATTTAAATATTTGTAGGTGTAGGAACAATCATAATATTAGGGTCTGGAATTGTGCCTCATTGGTTTCTCATGGTTATTAAATAAACAGAGCGGATTTTCTTTCATCAAACAAACTGGATAAGAATTAATTCTATTTAACATAATATAATAATGTATCACAAACTTAACCTGTTGTCAAAGCTGAACATCTTTTGGCTACATGAAAGATCTTAGATCGGGATTCTTACCACGTTTGGCTTGAGCAGTATTTATTTCACCCTCTGTATCTGTCTCGAACGAATGCGTCGTTCTTTAGACATTTTCACTTCCCTGCAAATACTTTGAAATATGATGTCATATCACACCTTGACTTCCTCTAGTCTCTTCAGTATTACTATATTTTTCTCCTCAATGCTGCATTACTATAAATTGTATATATCATGATGTTCCTGATTCAACAAAAACTATTTTCTTCTAAATTCATGAACAGAAATGAGTTTAAATATTAGGTCTTTACAGTTTTGAATGTTTACCAAATCAAGTCAGTCCGTGCACAAGCATTTTGTGGGTTTTTTTGTAGCCTATTTGTGTGTGCACGTGTGTGTGTGAGAGAGAGAGAGAAGC
>NW_019524615.1:377104-392691 GCF_002814215.2 Seriola lalandi dorsalis | reverse complement strand
GGGGGGGGGGGGGGGGGGGGGCGCTGAGAGAGAGCGAGGGTGAGAACAACAATATATCTGATGTGTCTAGTCATTTCCTTTTCAAACAAAGTTTGACAAAGCAGAGAATTTTGCGTCCAATTCAAGTTAGAAGAAAAATAAAAGGTACGTTCCTGAACACCGCAGCAACAGCTCACCGGATATAATGATATGATATAAACTGCTTCACCGTCTTTTGCACTGATCTTTTTCACAGGAGAATGAAGAAGACATTTGTGTGTAATGAATCGGTGATCATCACTATACCTATTGGGAATCTCAGGACAGCTGGAGCGGGCCAACTGATGCCAGAAAGGTTCCACTGTGTGTTCAGAGATTCCTTCAAGGTCTTTGTTGTTAAGGGAAAACCTAAACCTCTTGGAGTAAGTTGAATAGTTTCCTATACAGTTAGAAATGTGTGGCAACATGCAAATAATTTTATTTTTTCTGGCATACATTTACACAGTTGCTGCATTGTTATACAGTATTTTCTGTTTGGTAATTTATTTCTCTTTTTTATAAGGCAGTCCAAGCCATCGCTGGTGTGTTTCTTTGCACTCTTGGTCTGATTTTTGGACAGGAATTTTCCATGAACTACACTCTACCCAGTGTTCTGGTAAATACAGTTTCAAAAAATAGCCAGAAAATTCTATTCTGGATGATTCTTCAAATAATTTGAATGAGTAATAAAATCAAAATTACAAATCAACCATTTTACGTTATATTTCTACTGTTAGTGTGTGATGAGGAATACTGTGCTTATCCGTTCTTTTGCTGCTGTGACACTTCCTATTTCACCTTCTTTTAATGCTAAACAGTATTAGTATTAATTATTATATTTCTGTGTAAAAAAAAAAAAAAAGCTAATGTTTTATCATTACCCTATAGTTTGTGGTCTCTGGTATGGTGTCCTACGCTGCAGGACAGACTCCAAACATGCATGTGGTAAGTAATCTACTTTAAAGATTTTCTTTGCAAGTGAAAACCCCATCATGTGGGTTAAACTTAAAATGTTGATAGCAAAGAAATAAAAAAGTTCTTTAACTATGACTTGACTTAAAAATTACTGTTGTAAAGTCTACGATATAAAGTAGTATATTTTTTTTCAATGTTTAGGATAGGATTTTGACAACAGTTTTTATTCTCGTTTTTAAACAAAACTTATAGAATTAATTTTATTCAGCTCAAGATTTTAAAATGCTGTGATCGTAATCGCCCAAATATGAAGTATGTGAAATATCAGAATCATTTTTAGTGTTCTTCAAAAGATGGATTCACAGTTAAAGTAGTAATAATAATAATTATAATCATTATAATAAGACTGGTTTGCAAAAATAAACAAATTTAAATTACAGAATCTCTTTTCAGTAACTCTGAGCATCATTATTGTGGTTGTATAGCTCAAGAGGTACAACTGTTGGTTTGATCACTGACTTACTTGAGCAATGCACTAACCCCCACATTGCTGCCAAAATGGACGTCTGTGTGGAGATAAACATAAATGCAATTTCATGTCTTTTTCCAGGCAAAGCTGTCATTCTCTCTGAACATTATCAGCTTCTTCTGGTCTATTGTGGCATTTTCTTTCAGCGTATTCCAAGTCCTTGCGATACCAAATATGGACTCACGTTTTCCCATGGTAAAGGAAAACACCATTACTGTCAATTGAGTCACCAATTGCTCTCTGAAATACAACACAAATGTGTGTTCACTTCGAATAATCTTTCAACTGTTTCATAGATGACGAAAGGAATCTGTGGACTGATAATGAGTCTGCTGGTTGTTGAAAATGTATTAGCCCTATTCTTGATCTACTGGCTAAGTAAAGCCATTTGCAGAGAAGAGTTCAACACTTTGGTATGTTATTTTCTTTGCAGCTACATATTCTGTTATATAAATAAAATATTGTGTAAATAATAATAGTTTTTGTTTTTTACTGCAGCCCATCATACTGCTGAAACAGGCGGACTGAATTTAAAGGCTTGATGGAGCTCAACAAGCCAATGACCAAACCAAATTACCATATTTATAACTTTGAACATCCTGATTGTATAGAAAGTGCATAGCAGCCTCATATGTCATATAAATATGCCATAGGTCAGAGCCATATATATCCTAATATAAGCTATACAAACAATGCGAAAGTTATTATAGTTTCTGTTTCAGAGATAGTTGGAAAATATGCAAAGAGCGATTGCATTTGAATATAATGTGTTAGCTTTTGTTTTTGTACAATTCGCTGTTGATATTGCCTTTTAATTTTTATAAAAGTCGTTGTATTCATGCAAACAAACAAACAAAAAAGATGTGTTGATTTCTGCAGTAAGCTTTATTATGAAACTGTTAAAACCTTTTTTCAACAACAAGTTACATTTTCTCATTGGCTTTGTATTTCATTACTCACTTTAGATTTGATTGTTGTGGTAGGCCATTGATCAGCTGGTTTGATTGCGTGGCTGTTTAACAGATATCAAACATTTAGGTATTAGTAGTCGTGATTGTTTTATTTCGTTAAAAACTGCAAAGATTTTAACATTTCAGTGACACACTGGATTTTCTGTGGATTATTCAATCTCACATTGACAACTGCAATGTGTGAACATTGTAAGACTTGATTTTATGTTTTGATTGTATTATAAGCTTGGCTCCTAATAAAAACGTTGATTTTGTGTGACGCTACAGCTTCAGATCAGTGGGTTATTCTGGACTGTTCTTATCTCATGTTCAAAATAAAGGTGAGGTTTTTGCTACCAGATGCTACCTGTTAATAATACCTGTTATTCTGTTGATTTTTAAACACTTGAACATATATAAAGCTAATTATTTACTTTATTTATGGTTAATTTATCTTCTTATTGAGCTGAGACAATACTCCTCTATTGTAGCACAATTGCACAACAATAAAAAAAAAAATGAACAGACCTTCTTTTAAGAGCAGAAACATGAGTAAATGACAACTAAGCAGGGAATTTATGTTTTGATATTAGTAAGAAAAATATATTTTATTCTGGTACACTTCCTAATAACTATAAATTAAATATTTTATGTATCTATAATAGATAATAAGTTATGATGTAAAAAATCATGGGAGCACATAACGTGCATCACAGACATTTAAAAAAGAATATGAAACTTTTTGCATCATGTTCTACTACCAAAAAAAAGAAAAAGAAATATCTTAAGATTACTGAAATTCATATGGGGAAACGATAAAGAACCTTACATGTGGATTTCTCTGCACTTAAACTACCAGAAACAACATCAACAGTAAATCTTTAGAAAATTGGTGGGCATGAGGGTCTGACTTTTCATGCTGCTCTTGGTGAAAAATGACAGGGGGCCCTGAGGGTGTGTTTTTGGTTTCAGTGTCATGTGAAGCCATGAGCGGCCACAGGAGGGAGATAAACACACACCAAGTCAAGTTAATTTACATTTTGGTGAGAGATGTAATGTAGGAAATAGATCCATTTGACATTTAAAAAAAATAAAATAAATAAATACTGAGTTCAAGTTCACAAAACGCAGGGGCTAACATGTTTTAAGCATGTGGTTGTCCGGTCTGAGTTGAGGATTAACTGGGTACATGTAGAAATCAGCGTCTGCTCATATGTCACGGTTAAAAGTCTTAGCACGGAGGTCACGCTATAAACAATCATAGCAGCACATGATGAAGGAGCATGCGGACCTTCCGCTTTGGGACACTCCCAACTAACATGAACACCAATCAAAATCAGAAGTGAACAATTTCTCCACAACGGTCTTTCCCCCCTGGTTTAACCCTCTGCTGCTCGCCCTGCGTACCTGTCACTACTCCACTTAGCTGGATATGTAATTTATACATTTACTTCGACTGTTTCCTGTCTGTTGTGGCAGTTTGTGGTGGTGGTGGTAGCTGCTACTGCTGCTACTGCTGCTACTGCTGCTGGTGCTCTCCTGGCTGCGTCCTCCTGCTATGGCGTCCGTGTATAGCGGATCCCACACCTTGAGCAAGGATGATGTGAATTACAGGATGCATTTCCGAATGATAAACGAGCAGCAGGTTGAAGATATCACGATAGATTTTTTCTACCGGCCGCATACGATAACACTACTGACATGCACGGTGCTCAGTCTGATGTATTTCGCCTTCACAAGGTAAAGTCGTTCACAGCTAATGCTAGCTCGGGGGGCGGGGGGTGGTTAGCTCGGTAAGCTAGCAGGAGCAGTGATGCTCTTGAGTCTTTCCTGGATTTTCTCACTGAAAGTAACTTTACACCCGCATGTAGATATTGGAATGACTAATTCACTTTTAACTACCTCCAATTTGCTACAATTAATCGATAACCGAAGCTGATAAAGAGAAGCGTTGTGTTATATAATGTTAGTCCAGTGATGGACACGGTTTCCTGTGCTGACATTAGCTACAACCATGTAACTTGTAAGGAAACGGGTCGTAATGTCACATTTAAAATGATAATCGGTTTTACCAACCACAATTTGTCATATAAATCTAATCTAATGTAATGTAAACACTGCTGTCTTTGCCAGTTTCAGTTTGAAGCTTGAAGACATGTGAGGCACATTCACATCAGTAAAGCTGTGGAGGGGAGATAATGTTATAAAATGGTCAGTTTAACATATTCCACAGCGTCGGTGGATGTTTCTGATTTCTGTTTACCCTTTCTGCAGAGATGATGGAAACCCCGACAGTAATCTCTGGGTGGGGCTCATCCTGGTCATTTCATTCTTCCTCATCATCAGTGTTTTGGCATTTCCTAATGGTAAGCAAAAAGTGTGAAAGTGTGTGGATAGCCCTTAGATACAGTTCATCTGAAGGTGCTTTACAGTCATGTTTTAGCACAATAAATAATAATGACTGCTTTACATGAGACCCTACGCCAATAATGACCTCATTAGCCAAGCTTGTATGAGCTAAATCTACCTTAAAACAACCTTATCTATCATGGTGTCATTACTATCATTCTTGTCACTATTGTTTGTACAGGGATGGTAGTAGATACGTGTATGTGACATAATACTAAAAAGCTGATTTGTTAGTTTTGTTTGATGATTAGCATATTGTTTAATCTGTGTTTATCTTGTAATTTATTTTGGGTTATTTCTTTTTGATATAATCTTCCATGTTGTAGGCCCATTCACCAGACCACATCCAGCGATATGGCGAATAGTTTTTGGTGAGTATTTGCTATAAGTCCCTGAGTGCAAAAGTGCTGCTGTTCAGACCCTTAAATTTTCCTTCTAAATGTCATGTCCTTCTGCTTCCAAGGTCTGAGTGTCCTCTACTTCCTGTTCCTGGTTTTCATCATCTTCCTCAACTGGCAGCAGGTGAAGCAGCTAATGTATTGGTTGGACCCAAACCTGCGTTATGCCAAAAGAGAAGCGGACATAATGGTGAGTGGTTTAGGCTTACACAGAAAGTCATTTTCAGATTGCTGTATGTGCACCAGTTGTGTTCCCTACCAAGGGATTATCAATCTCTTTAATGAAGCTTTATGTGCCGCTTTCTGCAGGAATATGCGGTGAACTGCCATGTCATCACGTGGGAGCGAATCATGAGCCATTTTGACATTTTTGCATTCAGCCATTTCTGGGGCTGGGGTATGAAGGCCCTGCTCATTCGAAGCTATGGCCTGTGTTGGACCATCAGTATTACCTGGGAGCTTACTGAGGTACAGACGCACACACCAGCCGAATCTTGTCATCACACGCTTAGCGTCCTGTGGCATCACTTTCTCTCTGTCTGCCTCTCCCTCCGTCTTTCTGTTTATAATGGAGACATTTTAAGGTCAACTAAGCTGCTGATGTAAGTGGTTTATCTAGTGAAATTTGATGATTCGTTTTGTCCTTTCTCAATAATTTTATATAACGTAATAAATATATGTTTGAAGGCTGAAGACTACAGTTTTTCAGATATGATGTAGACTCATTACCTTCTCCTCTCCTGTTCACATAGCTATTCTTCATGCATCTGCTCCCTAACTTTGCCGAGTGCTGGTGGGACCAGGTGATTCTGGACATTCTGCTGTGTAATGGAGGGGGCATCTGGCTTGGCATGACTGTGTGTCGCTTTTTGGAGATGAGGACCTACCACTGGGCTAGTATTAAGTATGACATTGCAGTCTGGAAATTAGCTACAATTGTGTAAAGATTTTATCTAGTTTTGCGTCGATCCTAGATCTGTGTGAAGACTAGCAACTCAAACATACTCATCTATTTTCAGTTGCTTTTTCTCTCATTTAAAAGTTGTGAAAAGGGAAGTGGGGGTTTATATTATAAGCCTGGTGCATTTATTTCATATGATCAGCCCTGATCCAGTAACAATGCACCTGGTATATTGTCTGCAAAACTAATAGTTCTTTGTGTTTTGGCCTTTATAGTTTATTATGCAAGCTGACCTTCAGCTGAGTATACGCCAACTAATATATTTAATTTGCTTTTACTATTTTGTACCATCATAATAAATTCTGTTCAACTCTAGCAAGTTGTTTCAGATGCACCTTGAAGATGTATAAATTGTTGTTTTGAAATATGATCCCACATGTTCATCAGGGAGGAGTGGACTGAATGTTTAATGTCATGGCATTACTTTCATCTGGCTTTGTCTACTGCACTAACATAATACTTACTGTAAAACTATCTGCAAGCCTTTGTAACCCTTCTCCTGTGCTTCCCATCCAGGGACATCCACACCACCACAGGGAAGATCAAACGAGCCGTGTTACAGTTCACCCCTGCAAGCTGGACCTATGTTCGCTGGCTTGACCCAAAGTCCTCCCTGCAGCGAGTGATGGGCGTCTATCTGTTCATGATCATCTGGCAGGTGGGTCAGGGAGAAATCCTCTCTCGCCATCTCATTGGGGACTAAGTGCTGACTAGTCGGAGATCATCCAATGTGCTCTGCGTGCTAAGTCCTGGCTAATCTTGGCTCCTTCGTTGTTGAAATCTAAAACCTGTCCTACATGGATCCATATAATGCTTGAGTGTCTTACTGTCTACGCATTAACAGCTAATCCCATAAGAGTGAAAGACAGGCTGGATTACTTGGGAGCAATTTATGGTAATGAGAAAACCATGGCTGGAGAACTTGAGTGAGCTCTATTGCTCTTCACTGGAGAGTAAGTTGCCAAAAGCTCTAGACCCTGGCAGCCATAGCGATGAAAAGTGGTGTTTCTCTCATTTTTGTGTGGTGATGAAACAACATCGTCACCCGCTCTCTCTTACTCAGGCAGTTTCCAACTCTCTTGAGGCTTTAAATAGTAATTACCAGTCTTTGAGTATTAGCTGAAGAGACGGGAGGCCGCTGAGCTCTGCTCGGTGTGGTGACAGTTTAGCTGATCTTTGCTGAGTTCTGCCACACAGGCTTCGAGCCAAGTGTGTGAATAACACAGCAGCAGGTCTCCCTCTCATTATCTTCCAGTGCACATGAGAGGGACTTGGACAGTGTGTCCCTCAAAATTAACTGCCACTGTTGTTGCCAGTGTGTTAAATCAAGTGAAACTGGCATTGTAAGAGAAGCTTTGTTTGTCAGTGTCCTAACCTAGACCCAAAGTGGTTTCAGCAAGAGTTACATTTATGTTATTTAATATATCATTTATATACTTTATATGGCCAGTGAAAAGTTTCTCTAGCATTTCATTCATTTTAAATATCCTAACACTAAAAATATTCTGACATTATTTTACTGGAAATGACTGGGCGGTAATACAGAAAGGTTCAGATTTCATTAGTCAGCACTGTCTATATGTTTCAACTACAGGCTGAACGGACCTTTTCAGGGCATCTGCCATTAATAAAGTCTCATTCTTATGCTTACTCACAGCAGCCATTTTGACTTGAACACAGGTTTAACTAATAACAACAATAATGGCTGCTTTCCTTTAAGGTGGGCCAGGTCCAGGGCAGTGCTTTCGTCCACGCAGTCTCACTGACATGGCTTCCTGGTACATGTTAACGGATAGAGCCCTTATTAAATGTCACTTCCTACACCTGCACGTTCCTCTTTATGACATCTACATGTCTATCAAAGAGATTGATGTTCCCCAAAAACAAATACAGGAACACTCTGAGCCACTCTGCACTCATTATGACGGCCAGACAGCGGCATGTTCTTCATTGGCCAAGTGAGTCATCTGACCTAAATCCAACTGAGCATTTGTTTTACTTACTGAATACATGACGGAAGACAAAAAACCCCCAAAACAAGCGAAACTGTCCGTGAGGAAGATACTGCTCTTAAAAATCAAATTTATTATTAATATTTGCAAAGGATTTGGATAAAAAATATTTAGGATTACTTTCATTTATTTGGGTGATGTGTAGAAAATGCTAAAAGTGTAACTTTTAACATGTTTGAATAGGCTTGTGTTACGTAGGTTTTAAATATATTATCTTCTGTCTGTCGTCTTTTTTTGTTCACAGCTAACAGAGTTGAACACGTTCTTCCTAAAGCACATTTTCGTTTTTCCCGCGAGCCACGCTCTTAGCTGGTGTCGGATTCTGTTCATCGGTATCATCACAGCTCCAACAGTGAGGTACAGACACAGTTTTATTAGCAGGGAACTGATCCCTAGAAACCCACAATGACATTTTTACACGTCACATTTAAATCATGTTAAAGAAAAAATTTCAGCTCTTGCACATCATTACGTGCTTATGTTGTTTATCCTTGTTTGACAGTATGAGAAAAAATGCCAGCTCATAAAAACAGAAACTGCAGGTGAAATTTGTTAATGTTTGCACTTTGTTTTTTTTTTTTCACTTCAGGCAGTATTATGCGTACCTTACAGACACACAGTGCAAGAGAGTTGGAACCCAGTGTTGGGTGTTTGGGTAAGTGAAACATTACACAAAAACATTTAATTTTATATATATATAAAATTGTAGCCCTGACTAAAGCTTTTTTAAGTAAGGCACCCAAAATCAGTTGTATAACACAGCATATTTATGTGTGAATTGCAGTGTGCTGCAGGTGGGTCAGAGGTTTCACTTGTGTGTGTTTGTTTTTTCTTCCGTCACTCACAGGGCAATTGCCTTCCTGGAGGCCTTAGCGTGTATTAAATTTGGACAGGACTTGTTTTCAAAAACACAGGTCCTCTATGTGATCCTCTGGCTTCTGTGTTTGGTAAGATCAGAATTACATGCATTTCTCTGTCAGAGGGATTTACTGCAGTTAATAGTACGCTCGTCAGGCTTTAAAATGTATGAAATATTGTACTCTAACTTTGCCACTAACATCATAATTTTTCACATTTCACACATTGTTTATGGATTTTCCACGAATCATTGAGTTCATTTAGTCTCTGTTATGTTTGATCTGTCTTTAGGCTTTCATTACATTCCTGTGCCTGTATGGAATGGTGTCGTATGCTGAAAATTATGGTCCAAGAGAAAAGGTATGTTTATTGCTTCAGTTTTAGTGTCTTAAGCCTTGTTAAGTCTGTCACATAGTTTATTACAAAGGGTAATTCATGTTGGTTTTTGTTCAAAAGTACTTTAACCTTGTCAGGGATATATTATGTCCTGAGAAGTGTTTGTTGAAGGAACTGGTTAGTATTTGTGTTTGCTTAAAACCCTAAGGCAATATTGGTTTACACACCTGCACAAGCGATAAAACGAGCCTCTTTTGGATATGCACCTATTAATGCAAATTTAAAGGCACGTTAAAAGTCATGATGGCAATCTTTCTATACTGCACCCAGTAATATTTTCTTATCACATCCAAAGAAAGAGTCCTAGGGGAGATATGACCCCTTGATTTTTAACCTTTTGGTGAAGGACAAACAAAGACCAAATAAAAAAACACAGAAATAAAAAAATAAAAAAATCTTGTACAAGCACAGTAACAGTCAAAGCAGCAGCTGCTCCCTATATTTTCAGTCTTCATCAAAACCAATTCCATGGATGAAATTGTGACTTAACAACACTTTACATTCAGCATGTGGGCATACTGAAATTAATTTGACTGTCAGCCAGTAGAAAGTAGACAGCAGGAATTCTCTATCTAATAAATAATGAGATTGATGAGGATATCATGTCTGAATAAAGCCCAGACAAACAGTTACATAATGAGAGCTACTGTGTGTCTGAATGACAAAAAGCTACATCTTTGACAGATAGGTCAAACCAGCAGTGTTACATGTTCCATGTCTAAAGAGTCAGCTGCCTTTTTCTTGAGGGGTCTCAGTGAATATTAACTTGGAGGCCTGGTCCTTTTAAAGATTCTTCTCGTTGACTGGGGTTAGTTACCTTGTTTATGTACAGTTAATGGTATGTGTGTCATGTGTCTGAACCTCCTCTCCTCTCACAGAGCCTCTCAGAATGTGAGGACAGTAATTACACAGAATCTGCTGACTATGTGTTCGAAGGATTTAAAGGTACAGTGTCTTTCAACTACATAAAAAGCCTCATAAAAATCATCCAATCCTTTAAAGGGCTTACCTCTAGTATTTGGACTGGTGTTTTCCTTATACTGTAAATGTGCATGTTTACTTACACTGTAAATGTCATCATATTTCAGGAGAGACGGAGGTGGATGGAGACAGCCCTACAACAAGACGGAGAGGAAAGGGCTCAGGAAAGATCAAATCCATCAACGGCCTGGACGGCCAGTAGGAGTTAAAGCCAGAGGGCAGTGGGCGACTCCTGAACTTACCCCAAGGAGCCAGATGTGGAGGTGTGGTCACAGGTTGAATAGGGGGTTAAGAAACGACTACTTCCAAGTGTAATTGAAGTCTAGAAAGCCCCCACCTATAGTAGAGGGAATGGAGACAGGCGAGACTAAGTGGATGAACAGGTCCATGTGGTGTTATTAGGAGTGTGCAGAGGCTTGGACTACAGAGATGCACACTAAACAGTGTGATGTACTGTAGTCATAAAAGCTCCTAAACCACTGATCACAGGTTTGTGTGCATGTGTGATGAGAGAGAGAGAAATGGTGGTATTTCGTGTGTGTCAGAGAGAGAAAGAGGTGGCAATAAAAACGGCCGACTTTAGATGTGACTGCATGATCATTGTAGCTGATAAACTATAATTTACAAACATTTATCCTATGATACAGTATATCGTTGATGGTTAATGTACATCTGACTGGTTTACGCCAGCCTTAACTCCAGTATGTGGGTTCAACACATTTCAATGTTAAAAGCCATTATGTAGAATTTATCACATTAATTAGAGCCTCTGTGTTTATAGGACAGAAATGCTTAAGTCTTTTTATTAGTACCTGTCATAGATTGTCTATTTACATCAAAGATGTTCACATTTGTTTTGTGTTTATAACTTGAATGTGGACAGGATTTCAATGCAAGACATCTTTAGCTTGTTAGCATCATCGACTGAGGTTTGTGTTTGATCTGGAACAAAGCGAAGCACACAGTTTAAGCACTTTTCAGAATGTTTTCTTGGAAATACTGTACATTTTGTAATGCTTGTGTATTTTGTGAATCTATGTGACCTTGAGTGATTTTACTCTCCCTGTCCATCTGTGGCTGCTATCTCTTTTTTGTTGTTTGTTTGTTTTGTTTTGTTTTTTAACTGTACTGATAACAGAGGGCAGTTATTCAGATTCCTGCATGTGTTGTCAGGCTCTTCCTGTCTGTGTGCGGGTGGTATTGTTTTACTGTCAACCTTCTTGTTATTGCATATATTGCATTTGCATGGCTGTGTCAAATCAAATCAAGTGTTTTAGTAGGAAAATGTTACACGACTAGTCAACAGATCTTTGTATTACACCACACACCAGGATGCCAGTATTGTTATTTTTATGTCTTTCGCTGTAATTGTAACATTTTAATTCACCCCTCGTGCCTGTTTGCATGTTCTTTTTTTTCTTTTCTTTTTTATTCTTAACTTTTCTCAGTTTGTATTAAGACTAAATTTGAGCTTTTTGTGTTTGATTCTTCTACCCTTATTTTCATTTGCTCTGTCAGTATCATCTCAGTACAGATATATCCCTCATAATCCTCGACAATCCAGACGTTGACCTCTGTGGAATGGACCAGGCTGCCGTGCTACAGTAGACACTATAAATGGTACATTGTCTCTGGATTTAGATGTCATTTGCCAAAAACAATTCCACTGAAAATGACTTGTGCTGTTCTTTTTCACTGTGAAATAATGAAACATATTAAAATGTTTTACATCTCCTCTTAAACTCTTTGAGCTTTTTGTTGAAAGGATCTGCCCTTTTTTGTTTTTTTTTAAATAATACTACGCTTACACCCTACTTCCAAAAATTAATGTGTTACTCATTTAACAAGTTTTTTTTCTACTTGCTATCACATAAATATAAGTATTAGGCAGTTTGTTTACTTAACAATAGGAAATCATGAATGACCTTGCTCAACCCCTGAAGAGCACCCTGCTGCAAAAAGGAGTGCCAGATTGGCTGACTCAAACACTGCCTGTCTCGGATCAGATTTCACTCCGTCTGCACACCGTGAAACTCAGAGACCGAAATAGCTCCCTCATGCTGACCTATAACAACATGTATTTCAAGGTACGCTTGATGTTCTCTCGGAAAAAGACAGCAGTAAATGTCATGTAGTCCTAAACATGACCAGTAGAAGCAGAGGTTCAGCTAGAAATTCAGAGTCTACTGACAGAAAACCCATTGAGCTATCAGCAGGTATCGCCCCACAGTGAGTATTAAGGCACATTGCAATACTATGTGACATGTTGCATTTTCTGGCTTTGAATCCGGCCTTTCAAGTTTAATACATAATATACAGGAAAAAAGGAATGATGTCTGCTGAATGTGTTCTGAGAAGTAAAGAAAACATTGCAAGGGCTGAAACCACTTTACCTCCTCAACTTGTGTTTAATTTGATTTCCATACGAGGGCGGCAGAGAGCCTCTGTGCTGTGCAACATGTCATGTGACCATCTGGGCCTAAAACACAGCACATGAGTGTGCACTCTAGTGTTGCAGTGCCCTGCTTTACTAGCCTTCTCTTCATCATTTGCTCCATCTCTTAAAGTGCCAGTCTGTGTTTTTTGGTTTCCTGAACCTCCAGTTTCCTGCATCAGCCGACAGTCTGTTAGCTTTAAGAACATCAGGATATTTCAGTCATGGCCATGAGTCCTGGTCCACGGAGTTGTGGCAGCCTGAGTCCTGAGGGGATCCTGAGAGAGATCCAGATCAATTTGATGGAGTGTAAAGTCTGCTTTGAGAAGTTCTGCACTCAGCAGAGGGAGCGCAGGCCACAGAACCTTTCCTGTGGCCATGTACTCTGTCTGGAATGCATCACAGCTCTGTCCCACCCTCTCCTGAGGAAGCTGGAGTGCCCGTTCTGTCGACAGCTGTGCAGTGTTGACAGCACCTCCCACTGCCAGGTTCTTAGTGACCTCCAGGAGCTGCTGTTGTCCCGGAGGCCTGTATCGTCTGCTCCTCCTCACAGGGCAAAAGGAGGCCTTAGCTTGTCTGCAGGTCTGACATCCACAGCTCTGTACCTCTACACAGCTTTTGGCAGTTGGGGGACTCTTATCAACCCCACTGGGATAGCTATATTAGGGTCCTCAGGGACAATAGTGGTGGTGCACGATGAAGAGATGAGGGTGGTGGTGTTCAGTCCGCAGGGTAGGAAGCTGCACAGTTTTGGGCGAAGAGGACAAGCCAATGGAGAGATCTGTTACCCAGTGGATGTGGCGGTGACTCCCTGTGGTCACGTGGTGGTGACTGATGCAGGGGATAAAGCCGTGAAGGTTTTCACCTCCAGAGGGAACCACGTGTTGACGGTCAAGGATTCTTTCCAGATGCCCTGGGGTGTGGACACAGACAACTGTGGGTACCTCATGGTCTCAGACATCCAGGCTGGCACACTGTTCCATGTAAAAGTGGACTATGTTCATGGTGTTGTTCTGGAGCATCACACATCTGTTTCTGACCTCCAGCATCCAAAAGCAGTGGCCTGCTGTCCAGTGACTGGGAACACTGCAGTGATGGAGCACTTAACTGATGACACACATCCACCAGACAGGCAACAACACACAAGGCTGAAAGTGTTTACCAAAGACTTCCACCTGCTTCATCAGACAGACAGTTTCAGCCTGACCCTGCAGTCCTCAGTGAGGCTGAACATGTCGGGTGTGGCGTTTGAAGGAGATGGAGATGTGATTGTGATTGACTCTGAACAGGGGATGATTTGGAGTTTAGGGAAGCTCCAGAACGGCCCAGTCCTGACTCCTCTTGTGGGAGACAACCTTATCCGCCCAGTTGGACTAGTGTCACTGAACAACATGCTCATCATTCTGGACAGTGGAGACCATACAGTAAAGATTTATTCTGCTAAATCTGATACTGGACCCATGATATAGCTCATGTATGAACCGGCCCAGAGTAGCCTATGTAAAATAGAGATTATTATATTGTATAGTGATGTGGTTACCTGGCAATATATTTACATTGAAAATGAAAAATGTGAATATAATGAGTGCTATTGTATACTTTGTAGTATTGGTTGTGTGATCATGTCATAATAATGTTTCTGTCATGTAGTTACTGTCCCCCTATTTACTGAAAATAAATAGCATTATTTGTGAATAAATAATACATTACTTTCCCAACCAGCAGTCCCAATAATAATCTAAGAGCTAACAAAATGATTAAAGGCATAAGAAAGCAAAAAATATAAATCTTATTCAAAACTTTTCTTAATTTTGCTGTTTTCTTGTAAAAACACTGGATCCCTCCACCTTTCTGGAGCTAAAAAAATCCTTCAAATCAAACTATCTAAAGTAAACAAAAAAAAACTCTTGGTTGAAATGCTCACAATTCATGTCCACAAGGCCAGAAAGCTGTGATGAGTGGTTAAACAAGCAAATTCCTTAATTTTAACGGGGTCAATACTTTAACTACATTGTACTGCCGATACTTATGTAGTTTTACTTAAGAAGAGTATTTTTATATTGCTGTATTGATCCTTTTACTGAAGTAAGGATCTGAATTCTTCCAGCACTGGCCCCTTCGCATTTCATCATTACAGACTGCATCCAATCTGTAATCAGTGATTGATAACTACTCTTGTCGATGGAGCAAATCGTAACGCAGCAGTAAGAAAAATGCTTTGCCGAGTGGGGACTTGCGAGCAGTGGACCAGATTCAGCCTGATGAAGAGTCTTGGAAAGCTCCTCTTCCAAAAATGAGGGGTGATTAAAGCTTACTGTACACTTTATTGAAGTCTTTGATTTTCATCTAAATGTGGTTTTATGGTAAAAATGGACAGATACATAAGACTTTACTGAACAAAAAATTTGATCTGTGTTTTGTTTAAGGAGCCTGTCACAAAATACTCAAAAGAAAAATGGAACTACTGCTACACGTTGAGGATGATATGCTTAAACTTTCCTTAAAATTTGGATATTTAAGCCCCTAAAGGTGCAGTTTACATTCTAGACTTTTAAAGGTCCTAAAACGTGAATAAATTAGATTTTAAAAATGACTCTTTTTGTAACTGATCTGAGCTGTGATGAAGGGTGTGGGGTGCACTGGGACTCCTGACATCAGTATTTTCAACAGCATGGCTAATGTGTTTCATAAATGTTTGGGTGACTGTTAAAATGAAATGTGTATGT